>NW_012154951.1:3425345-3428187 GCF_000956105.1 Propithecus coquereli | reverse complement strand
GGATCAGCCTGGTTTCAAAGCCCATTTCTTTTTATTAAAATGGAAGCTTCCTGAGTGAATGGATCATACCGTTTTTGGTCACCTCTGCATCTCCTAGTGCCAGATTCAGTGGCTGGCACTCTGAGGAGCCATAGCTCCCTGCCCATCCCTTCCTTGACCTTCTCTGAATTTACCATCATCAGAACATCTGCAAACTGTGTCTTTCTCAGCTGCCTCTTTATATTTTATCCCCTATGAAATCAAAACCCTTCTGTAGTGCTCATTTATAATTTGCGGCCCTTCCAGCCTCCATTCCCCTTTCTAGTAACCCTCTCATGGCATCTCATGAGAACCCCAAGAATATGGTACATCCTGGCAGCTCCGTTTTCCAGGTGAGGAGGAAGCTGGGGTTCAGGGGAGTTGAGTGGCCTTCCATCAGCACACATCCTGTAGGTGACAGACTTGTTATCTGAATTCAGATCTGCCTTGCTTCCAGGCTTGGGCTCCTTCCACATGGAATCCAAGCTGGGTCTTGAAGGCGGGGGTAGAATTGTGGTGAGTTGAACGGGTGGGGCAGGCTAGAATTCATAAGGAGGGCAAAAGCCCAGAGGTGGGAGAGTATGTAGCCCGTCCCTAGAAGAGGGACCTTTGGATACAGTCGTGGGGATTCAGGTGTTTTAGGTTTGCTTAGTCATGGGGGACCTCAGTCATTTAACAATGCTGTACTCTTCCTTCTTGACCGTTGCAATCCTGAGTCATGCTCTTCCTTATTTAGGATCAGTCTGCGGGACTCGAGAGTCATTTTGTGGCAGGGTGGCTCTGGTCCTCTGCTGAACTCCTTTTCCAGTCACTCGTCCTGCAGCCAGCAGCTGCCTCCCTCATGTCTTGAGAGATGCACACCCACACGTTTCCTGTTACTGCTTTCCTGCAGGCGGATGGGAAGACGCGGCTCACTCTCCCCTTTGAGTTTTCGCTCCGAAGGCTCAGCAGAGTGCACTGGTTAAAACATCTTCACTGGGCATCTCCTACCTTGTCTTCCAGGCTTACTCTTTTCACCGAACACCTGGTTTTTGGCACTAGAAAGGAGAGCATTTGACAGAGCCCGGCTTCTCAAAAGCTCATTCCCGATGAGACAGTTTTGCTTTTTCTTCTCTCATGCTGTTGTTTAAGTTTTAGGTTTCTGTCTAGGGAGCCTCTTGAAGTTAAAAAATTAGACCATAAACAGTGTCACCGCTGAGCTCCCGTGACAAAGTGGTATAATATGAAAGCCCAGGGATATCAAACTTGTCAAATGTTTATTTTAGATCACACAAGAAAGGAAAATCCTTCGCTGTTCAGGTCTTGCATTGCTGGGCTGAGGGAAGCAGGAGAGTCTTTAGTTTCCAAATGTTCTCATCTGACAGGGGTTGCCCGTGTTGGCCATTTTGTCTGTGCTGAAAGTCACCTGCCTTCTCCTCTCTGTCTCATGACTTCCCACTTGTCATGAGAATTAGCAACATTGACTGTTATTCTTCGTAACAGTCTATTATCTGTTCAGGTCCCAGGAATGAAGAAGCGATGCTGGCCACGGACACAATTTTAGCTCATTTTCTTCGTATCCAATGCGTCTACCCCCACCAGTGCCTTGAAAACACAGCACGGCCTACCTTAGCTGCCCAGTGCCTTTCCCTTCCATTTCACAAAACTAACAGCTGTTGTGTGGTAGGCTCTGGTCTACAGCTAGGGATTTAGTGGCCAACAATATAGATAGAAGGGCCCTGCTCTCCGTAATGTTTCCGTTTACTCTCCTTTGGGGACTCCTGCCAGTTCAATGACAGTTTTCTGCACTCACAAAGCTACTCCTCCGCTACCTTTCTGAGCATGAGGTAGCACTGTGAATGCTTTCTGCCCTCTTATTCAATCAGATCGACATTTTGTGCCTGAAGAGTTTGCTTTGCCCAGCAGAGCTGGAGGATCTGGTGCCTGCTTCTATCTACAGCATTTATAAAAATACTAAAGAAGGCCAGCACTGGCGTAGCCTCTGGGGCTCCCTCTTGTTGCACTTGGTCTTACCTTTAGGCTGATTTACCTGACCCGGTCAGGTATATAGTGAGTGTTGATCTTGTTCCTTCATTGATCCCCTTTCCTTGTCAGTCTAATTCCCACCATTGCAGAATGACTCAATGTTTTAATGGTCTTGGATTTGAAATATTGTCAAAAGTCTCTTTTGAGGCTAAATAAACTGTATGAATTCATTTCTCCTCGTTCCCATGCTTGCCCTCTTAAAGGAGTTCTGTGATCAAGCAGACTCGAATTCGTTGCCTCCTACCTCAATTCTATTCCTTTTCTCCTGTTGGTTTTGTTGTCTTCAGTGTTCAGTGATCTGAAAACTTTGATTCCAAGAGTTTGCAGGTCCCAGAATGAAATGGAGTGATTTATCTTTCCAGGGCCTGGGAACCTGCCTTTGTAGCCTTCTGTCAAGCCTGCGTCACATCGGCTGCTGGTAGCAACAGTTTGAGTGCTTTGTTCAGGAGGACCCCAATTTCACCCTTGAGTTCAAAGTATATTTATAATTTTCAGCTTGTTTCTAGCAATGGAAGGTATATCACTGATGCTCATTCCTGCAAATATTAAGTGCCAGGACCTGTTCTAGGTATAAAAAACAAGGGTCCCTGTGCTCAGGGAACTTATATTCTAGTAGGGCATGGGACAATAAATAAGCAAGCACATTTAAAAATGAGAATTTCAGATTGTGGTGAGGGCTATGAGACAGGTAACCAAATTGTGGTGCTGGAGACAGGGGCCAGGGAGGAGGAAGAGGCGAATTTAGAAAGCTTCTCCTCTTTGAAGAGATATTTGACTGACTGTGGCACAAGGAGGAGCC
>NW_012154951.1:3423366-3425295 GCF_000956105.1 Propithecus coquereli | reverse complement strand
CCAAAGATCATTATAGCTACGACCAGTAGTTGTATCAGAGAGGCTTGGAGGGACTTTGAGCCTCTCCCCTTGGCAGATTCCCTTCCCACACCAAGCGAATGTGCTAAGTGAGAACAGTGCACTCGCTATGCACAATGTCACATTGAGACAGTCCCTTTACCTCTCATCCCAGTCTGCTTGCCTACCCTCCTCCCCTTCCTAGAAATTCTAGATCTGCCAATGTGTATAGCCAGAAGTTTTATTTACCCTCCAATCTGTGCACTAGGAACAAAGCAAAGACTAAATCATACTTTGCCTACGCTCTGCAAGCTAGGACGGCTGTGCATTGTCTGTAATGTGGCAGCACTTAAGGTAATTTTAAAAGAGATTCTCCAAGGCAACTAATTTGAAAGGGTAAAACAAAATCAAATCAATTCCTTTCTGTTTGATGTCCCTTGTGTAGACCAACTAGATGGGAGATACATATATATATATATATTTATGTATATACGTATGTCTATATGGACCATGGACATAGAGTCAGAGATTGCAGACAGGAGACTCAGCTCAAAGCTGTCAGTTTCTGGTATTGCTCCCCTGGCCTGGGCGACCCTGTGGAATAACCTCCAGCTGTGGGCTATAAATGATGTAGGCGAGGCGGTGAACCGTCTCAGCGTGAAGGGAGACACATTTTGCTGGCGCTGCTGTGTTTGTGCTGCTTATTGGAATTTTAAAACGTGGTCTCATCCAGAAAAAGGAATCCCTGCTCTATCCCAGCAGCGATGACACTGAGGTTTTGCTTCTGCGTCGGGTGCCAGCTCGACTCTGCTACTGACTGACTCAACTTCCTTTTCCTCTGCGTGGAGCTCAGCTCACTCATAGCACCTGTTTACGTCAGTTTGTCTTTCCTCTTAATTAAGTGCTGATGTCAGAGAGAGGAAGGAAATACACATGCCTATTTTTACTATGGGCCACAGTATGGAGATGCTCATTCTGAAAATAAGAATTATTTGGTTCCAACAGGATTTTCATTTTGCTGTAAATAAATCAGCCTAAGGTAAAGTGGCCAAGAAAAGAGAAGGCAGGGTAGTGGAAGTCCAGACTGCTTAAAAATGTGTTTATTTAAATTAACAGTCATGGTATTTCAAGTCTGATATGGGCAGGAGGACTTCTCACTGGTTTGGAAAAAGCTCCCTATGGGCTGTTCGTTTTAAACACAGCCTAATAGAGTGGTACTTAATGGGAGCGATGCGGATCTCAAATTCAATTTTGTTTCTAACTGGCTAAAGCACGTATTTAACTTTGATCTGTAAGTAGGAATCAGGAGTATGATTGGCTAATGTTTGACTTCCAGTTGGCTTAATGAGATTTTATGAATATCAATATTGCTACAGTACCATAATGTATTTGCTGGCTTTTTGTGGCCGTGTAAAAACATTGCTATTAGTCAAGTAACTCACTTTCATAATGCCACAGTAATTATTCTGATTTCCCTTTGATGAGTATAGGACAACTGCTTCTTAGTTTTTGGAAAGGTCAGCATATTTTTTTAATTGATGCTTAGTTTGACTACCTCTAATGTCAGTCAACTGTTGTTAATAGGCTCTACCGTAACACAAAAGTGCTGATATTTTAAGCGTAGTTGGTGAACCCCAACAGGGCTGCTCTACGAGGTTGCATTAGACATTCAGCAGCGGTACTGAATTTATGCTGTTAAATTCATTTCAGCCATTGAAACTTGACAACTAATTTTGGATAAGAATGATTGGAATTGATAAACTCTCTTATTTTTGGAAGTGGCTGTTTTTCAAAACAAATCTTTTATCTAGTATGGCACATAATTTAGTGGAAACATACACAAATGGCATTGCTGTTGATCATAGGGGTTGGGGAGCATTCAAATCATGAGATCCTTTCAGGAAGAAATAAAGAGTATCTTATGAGGGCCAT
>NW_012154951.1:3403637-3416656 GCF_000956105.1 Propithecus coquereli | reverse complement strand
TGACTTGTCCAAGATTACAGAGCTAAGAAGTGATGGAGCTGGAATTCGAACCTCTGCAGCACGTGGGTCCCTAACTACCACGCTGTACAGCCTCTATGCGGGATCCCTGAAGAAATTACACGGAATGGGGCAGAGAGTGTCCTGTATCAAAGAAGCAGAGGGATGGGAACTGTGGCTTGGCTTGGTGAAAAGGTGTTCTGTCAGCTTCACTATTTGGGTAACAATACCATTTTGAAATTGGCTAGAAACAGTTATAATGAAAATAAACCTTGTTTGGAATGGAGAGAGCAGGTAGAGTTCATTTTCTCTCTTTCCCCTTCAGGTAGCTCTGAACAATAAAGGCCACCAACCACTATTCATATCTGATTAAACAAAAGTCAAAAAAAAAAAAGAGAGAGAAATAGAGAAAAGATCGCAAGAGCCAAGTGGCAAGCTTAATCTTTGGTATTTGGAATGATGAAGAGAAGCAATATGTGAAATTCACTTAAAATATGATTTCATGTTCTAATATACATTTTGAATTTATGGGGAACTGACTTCTGCCATTTATTCAGACAGCAAAAAAATGCATATACTATGCAGCTGAACTTATCATACCATAATGGGACACCTAGCATTTTCCACGTGTGATTGATTGTTCCCACCCTGTAACAGTCCTTTCCTAAGTGTTACAAAAAATGGGATACATTTCGAGCTTCTCTTGAGTGGAAGTGAGCAGGAAGCAAAGGAGGCGCTGATGCTCGCCAGCTTTAGTCAGGGGAAAGGGCGGGGGAGGGGGTGGGAGAGCGTCTCCTTCAGTTTATGAAAAACGAAAAAAATTTCAACTGGGAGAAACGCCCAGGGGTGGATATGTTAATTGGAATATTCCCCACTAAGGTTAAATAGAACTTAAACACTGTTTGAAGCCTATGTTATATATCCCAAAATACATACTGAACCGGGAGGTAAAGAAACTGGGTTTTATTTCCAGCTGTGTCGTTGATTTGAACAAGTTGTTCAACCTGTCTGTGGATCTCAGTTTATCCGTCTTCGAAATGAGAAAGACAGCATTTGCCTATACCCAACAGAAAGCGAGGTTTCTTCTTCAAAGCTAGAGGTCCTGTTTGAGTTTTAAGGTGAGTGGATCTTCTTTCAAAAAGTGTTCAGGATCTTGTAAATAGAAAGAGAGACAAAAATAGTTGGGTAGAGGGGTCTAAAAGTCCGAGTTTGCACAGACCCTTCCCCAGTCATGCAGATCCTAGTGCTAGCTTCTTTCCTTAGATCTCTTGTGGAGCTTGTAACTCGCACCTCCCCACTAGCGGGACCGACTCATTATGGTTTACCCAGAATTTCTCTGATTTTAGCACCAAAAAATCCCATATCCTGCTCAGTTTGGGTCAAACCTAGAGGATTGGTCACCCTAGTTTCCGTTAAGCCTGGGGCGACACTTGCCTCGGTGTTTGTGTGTCTTTGCAGCTAGACTACAAGCTTCGTGAGGGCACGGGAAGTGAAACATCCTGATCATATTCCCCTTGTAGTTTTGGCAGTGAGTGTTGGGTCCATAGTACGTCCCTCTTATAAGTATCTCACTGACTTGTTTCCCAAATGCACCCTAAGATCTTAAGCGGCTGCCTTCTGCAAGATACGTTGCTAGGCAATTTCAACTACATTATCATTTTCAATACAAGACTGTTGAGGTTAGCAGTGACCTTTCTACCTACAGATAAAGAAACTGAGGTTCAAAGCAGAGAGGGTTTCACACAAGCCCCCCATCTTATCACTGGCTAACCTGAGACGGGAACCTACCTCTTCACTGAGCAAAGCCAGGACTCTCATCACCACACCATGCTGGTTCTCGCTTTCTGGTCCAGGGACACTCTTGCCCCTCGCTTGAGCAGAGGATACCTGATGCATTTCTCAAGGTCTAACTCCAGGCTTAGCAACGACTCCAAGGGGCGTTCTCTAGTGCCCTTACCTGTTAGAGTCTCTCTTTTAATTGAGTCAACATCATGCTTTTTGTTTGCTTGGTTTTTGAGGTTTGATCTTTCCTGCCTTGTATAATATGGATTTTTATATCTGTGCCTTGCTTTGTGTTTCCTGAGTGATAGTGTACATCTGAGGACAAAGACGAGAGCTTCCCTCATCTTTGAATTCCTAGCTCTCGTGTGTGGCTGCTCATTGATGCATTCCCTCAGTCACTCAAGGTTTGGTAACTGGGCTTAGCGGTGTCTTGACTGTGAAGGGACAGGGACGTGCACTTCACCTGGCTTGAAGTCAGTGGGAAAATGTGGTACTAGAAAGCAGAGAGGAAGTCTCTAATGGGCTTAGTTGGCCATATATTTTGAGTTTTATTCAAATGCTAGACCACCAGGACTTGCACCAGACACTTCCATAGCATTTTTCCTGTGTTTTCTCAAAATATTAAAGCTCGGCCAGACAGTAAAAATGTTCAGATTCTATGAATATTAGAAGAAAGTCATTTGCTTGATTAATTCACTTGACAAGAATTTTTTGAGCATGTGCTATGTGCAGGATGTCGTGTCCAGGTCCTGTGGGGAATTTGGGGAGTGCAAAGCTCTGCTGCTGCCCTCTGGGAGCTCATAGTCTGGCTTTAGAGCCAAGACAGACACATTTGTCACTGCATGAGATGTGCGAGTTCCTGCGGTCAGGGGCAAATGTCACTCAGGTGGCCCTGAACAGCTTCCTGGAGGAGACGGGACTCAAATGGGGCCTTGAAGTTTAACAAAATTAAAAATAACAGTGATCATCAACATTAAGTGTCTTAATGGGAAAAGTGGCTCCTGAGTCTGAGTTCTTGGGTTCCTTTTCTTTGCCCATGGTCCTCGATCTTTCTCTGTGACAAAACCTGTTTTTCTGAGATAATTTGTCCTATACTCTCTTCCCTCTTCTCTCCCTGTCACTTACATTCCCTGCCTTGTTTTTGTTTTTGTTTTTCTCCTTGTCTGTCATTCGGAGGAACCTGTTTTTGTTTGGCAAGCCCAGTATTCCTCTGTGAGGCCGATGGCCCAGCTTGGTTTCAGTTTGGTCTTGTTTCTGACTTGCAGCGATAGAAACCCTACAGCATGGCCCATAAGAATCAGATTATACCACTTCTGTTCATCAACAGAGTCACTATTAACCACTATTAACACAACACAGAAAATTATATCATCTGGTTTTCATGTGAATTAAGAACATGGGGAAATGTCTACACCATTTTATGAAATTTTTATGGACTAAGGACTGATGATAACATTGTTAATAAACCGCAGAAAAATATTTTGCTTTGCTTTCTAGTTATCCTCATATTTCCTACTGGAAACCTGTTGTCAACTGGCGTATGTCTTCCATGCCCAGCTTACACATGTCTGCTGATAATTGCTATTTATACTTCATTTATAAAGAAATCCTGGAGGAACATTGAAACACCAATCCGTACCATCTAGTTTCATTTTTATTCAGATCAAATCTTCTTGTTGCTGAAAGGAAGGGAGGTGCTAATGCTTGATATATTTCTCAAAGCATGCCATTTTTTCTAAATTATTTTATTTCTGAGTTCTGGGAGCCCAGCAAAAATAATTGAATTGCCACTGTTTGGTGCAAATTCAAATATCCACCGACTAGGTTATTTTCGTTTTACCAGTATTCCTGGTCCTCTTCCGCATAACCATATAAATAGAGCAATTGTACAATTGGTGCTTTCTGAAAACACCCCACGCTCCTCTGCAGCTACCTTCTCTGAATCTGAGTTCTGCATTTTGCTTCCTGTATCCAAAGTGTCTCTCTGAAATCACATCAGTGCTATTATTACAGTTGCTAACAATAGCTCCTGTCCACAGCAGGGAAGAATAATTAACAAATTCATCAATTGTGTTTGTTTACATGTCTGAGCTCAAGGCTAATTATTTAATTAATGTCTTCTGTCTTGAACAGAAGTGTTAGCACATGGAAGTGTTGCTGAGTGGCAAACAAGGTGAGATTTGAGAAATTCCAACTTCTTCATGATACGTAAATAGACATTTATTTAAGACCTAGAGTTAAGGTAAAATTATTTTAATCTTTTTCCCAGTTAACTTTGGAATGCCTGATGCAGAGTTACTTAAATCAGCTAATGCCTTTTGTAGTGATCGGGAGGTACTTCTTAGCTATCATTAATACTAATAATAAATGGCAAACTATTTAAATATTTCACAAAGACTCTATCATATTTCCTGTTGTAGTATTGGGCAAATGTAGCTATGGACTGTGCTCAACTTCAAAGGCCCAAACCAACCTCTGTGTCTTCTGTGTTCTCTCATAACTCCGTATTTATGCTTTTTGTATGGTGGTGTACTTTGCATTGTATGGAAAGCTACCCTCCTCTCCATGGGTGTTGACTTAGACCTCTTGTTGTCCTACGATCACTCACGGTGCTTCTCACATTTCAGTTGTCCCATAAATGTTTGCGTGAATGGAAGGCTGATTTTCAGAGGTTCATTTATTTTAATATCAAGGATATAGTTTGCTCTTAAAGCCACTTCTTTTTAAATCTGTTAAGTACAGATAGAAAAGTGAGATAGTTACCAGAACATCGTGGTTACCAAGGAGCTTCTTTTGGGTGGAAGTGGCTTAAAAAAAAGAAAGAAAAACCTCAAAGTATTCGACAATTCCCTCATTTGAGGAACAGCACTTTTCTTCTTTGGTTTACTTAACAAAAGCCCTCTCTAGCACCAGGAAATACATTTCCCCTTCCTGTGCATTATTGTTTAAACAAATGAACCAGATGCTTCCTAAGACCACAGACTCTGAGTTCTATTGAGTTTGATTATTGCCACCACTCTGCAATTATTTATTTGTTCCTGCCTATGTGTGGGGCACTTTGCTGGGTGGTGTTTTAGAGGCATAGACCTACATGGGGATGCTACACTGCTGAGAGTGTGACCTCTGGAACCATAAGGTCTGTGTTCATTTGTTAGCTCCAGAATGGATGGGCTTTGTTACTTACCTTTCTGTGACTTTGTGTTCTCATCTGCAGGACAGGGATAGTAATATTACCTACCTACCCATTATTGTGAATAGATCATTGTGGTGAATAAGTGAATTAATATATCTAATCAACATAGGGATCTTAGAACAGTACTTGGCACGAAATACATGCAGTAGGTAGATATTAGCTAGGTGCTATGAACTGAATGTTTGTGTCCCTTTGGTATTCAAATGTCAAATCGCTGATCCCTAATGTGATGATGTTAGGAGATGAGGCCTTTGGGAAATGGTTAGGTTTAGGATCAGATTGACTTGGATGTGGGTCTCAGCTTTGCCTCTTTCTGCTGTATGACCTTGGGCATGTTTATGTACCTCTCTGGGTGTCAGAGTCCTCATCTGTAAAAGGAGCATAATTTACTTATGTTATAATGCTCAAGGTACTCAAAAGATGGCTCCTATTAGTGTGTTTTTTGGAATTGAGGAGTTACTCTCAAGCAATAGTTTTTTCGAGTTATCTGGCACAAGAATAGAAAGGACCTCTTGGTTGTAAAATTTCAAAGGAGTTGGGCTAATTGGGGTGGGTCAAGCCCTCTAGTTTTAATGTGAAGGGTTTAGTCTTTGTTGATAGGTTTTTTTTCTGAACATCATTTAATCAAAATCTAAGGCAGGAGGTCTCATTCTTGCTCCCACGAGAAGAACAGAGGCTTCAAAGCCACCAAAATACTTGTTAAAGGAAGTTTGTAGAAGAATAATACATTAATTGACATTTGTATAGAGTGCCCTTTTATGTTCCGCCCACTTGTCCTTTCTGCATTGCAAATCCCACAGTGAGTTGGTCTCTACTGACCTTCTTACTCAACAGTTCGCAAGCACACCATCCAGGGAGCAATTTTTAACCACAAAACACAGCCCTGTGTATCTCTACAGTTCGTGACTGAGGATGAAATAAGATTCTCTCATCTTGTTTGCGCTACTGATTTGTTAGCTTTTTATTGATTAAAGATCTCAATGCACAATTTGTTTTTCATCTTAAGTAAGGATATTCTGTATCTGTCATACCATCTATGAGTTATTGATTTACTATGATCTGTAAAAACTCTTTTGTCCCAAAAGTTGGGGGCACTCCACCTTCCTGAAGGGTTTTGGAAGGATAGTCATTCATCCTATTCTAAATCAATGAATTTCAGCTTCTCCTGTGAGGTTTGCTGTAAATCAGAGAAAAATTAGATTTAGATGTACATGAAAACAGTTATGGCTAGGAAGGCCCCTCTTAATTTCTATTATTTCATAACTGGCTTATTGCAGGAGGATCTATAAATATATATGACTGCTAAACAAAGCTTCCACACTGCTTAGTATTTTGTCCCACTTACCGTGGCGTTTCCACTCTATTTGCAAGCGCATTTTAAAAACACGTGCATCTATTGGACCATTAGAGGAGAGCTTGTCTGAGCCCTTACAAACTGCACAGCTCATTCACATCAGGAAATGTGTGTAAATTATAAAATATATGAAACCCAAGCCGTTAATGGCCGCAAATTGATTCCCTAAATGAATAAAGTAAATTAGTAATAAAACGGTAATCCAACAGGCCTTTTTGCTTTAACCCCAGCCTAATTCTGTAGATACTCATTCTGTCTTTTCACTGCCAACTTATTTTTTTATATTAGAAGATTGTCATAAAAGATGCTGGATATTAAAATCTTTTTAAAATTTCTGAATCCAACAACTCATTAATACTGCTTACCTTGGTTTTGTCTTTTAGCAATATTGGCTTTAGGAGCAAATAATGAATTATGGAAATATATACAGGTGGCATATCTTCATTATTCTTGATGTACCGCGCAAGATAGATAGAGCTAATAATAACTCTACTCGTATAGAAAACTCTTGATCAGAAGTATTTTATTCTTTATTCCCACGCAGTTGCGAGCATTCTCTTTGTATTTTGCCAATTTTATTTTTGTCATTCATTTAAGCATGTTTATTTCTCCCATTTAAAGATAAGTACAGCAATAATTTTAATGGGCATGGTGAAAGGGAAGACCACCCAGAGATTAATATTGGGACACAGCATGATTTGAATGCAGCCTTTGATGCTAGTGAGCATGTTAGAGTTTTGACAGATAAATCGAGCACATGTGTTTACACTGCATTTAGAGAGGCATTTAGTCTTATGTCAGTAATGGGTTGTCTCAGCTACTGTTTGTGATTGTCTTTACTTATGAAGAAGAGATATTTTTCGTCTGCCTTGACAAACATGTATCATGTCCATGTCTACATGATAGAAGCCTTTCTAAGTGTATTTTTTTCTGTGTTGGACAGATACCTTTAGCTTTGATATATATGGTGAGCTGATAATCATCTCCCCTGACTTAGCCTGTTTGAACTCAGGGTCCATCACAGACACACAGGCACCAGTTCCGACCCTTGCCCTACCCGGGGATCTCAGGGCTCTCAGCCCATTTGTTGTTCTGTTTAGTTCTTAACACTTTGTTCTGCAGTTCGTGTTGATGCACCAGTTTCTTTTCATCCTGCTAGGAGCTCCACGAGACTGGAGACTATGTCTCCTTCATCTTATAATACCTGGAGCCTGGCAGAGTACATAGTAAATGCTCAACAAACAGGGAAAGGTGGAAAGAAAATTCAGTAGGTGCCACATGGAGTTAGAGATCACAACTGAGTTCATAAGGCAGAGTGATAATTCTACTGGGGCTCAAGGGAGACTTTAAAGAACAGGTAGGGTTAGAGCAGGACCATGAAGGAAGGGTAGAAAACAGAATTTATGTCACTGGCCCTTAGAACACAGATACAGGGAGAGATTTCAAGGATTTGAATGCCAGTGAGTCTCAGACCCAAAGTTGGTGTTCCAGCCAAGAGTATATTTGGTTGTGAGATCAGAGAATCCACAAAGGCTAGTTCACGTAAAGCTGTGTGTGGGGGAAAGTGATACAGGATCCGGGAAATGGAAGCTGGTCAGACCTTAGGTGAGATGGAGTTAGGCACCTGTTAGGAGTGGGAAGCCTCTCTCCCTGTCTCGGAGGGAGTGGGGCCTGGGTTTTCAAATGCCTGCAACTGCAGAAGCCACACAGTCCCTCATTTCTGCTTTCTCCAGCTCCTCTGTATTTTGACTGGTTTTCTTGCGCTCATTCACGAGCCAATATGGTGCATGCCTGAAACTGATAAGACTTCACAGTTCTATTGCCTATGACCTGCAGATGTTGGTCTCCGTGGCTCTTAGATATTCTCTTAGGAGAATTTGAGCTTATTGGCCACTGGTCAGTCAATGAGTTTGGCTGGCCGTGACCTTGTGGCCATTTCTGGTTCACCTGGCCAAGATTGGGTGAGGGGAAGGCAGAGCTATCCTGGGTGATTGAGTGATTTGGGTTCTTTAGAAAGGGCTGCGGGCAGGACAGACAGTAAGATACGCATAGTGTGATTGGGTAGGAGAGCAAGAAGAGGCATAGGGAGGGGTCCTCTCAAGTGTTTAAAGACTTTGACAGGCACTTTGTGGGCGGAGGCCTGGTGCAAATGGCTGACATTGTCCACTCTGATTCAGGAAGCTGGGAAACCACCCCTTTTGCACAGTGCATGTTACCGTTGCACTCTTCTTGAAGACCCTGGCCTTCTAGTTAGAGCATGAGCCCAGGGATGTAAATGACAATTTGTCTCTTCCCCAGAGCTCTGCCCCTGTCACCCTGGCTCTCCTAATTCCTTTCCTTCTCTTGCCCTAGGTTAAGTTGGGGCTAATATGAGTGTGAGGAGCAGTGACAATTGTGTGATTTAAACCCAAGACTGTCACCTGCAAGGCATGGTATCTGTCCATCTGAAATAAAGTTCCCCCAAAGCAGACAGCCCTTCAGTGTTCAACAAATATGTGACGGGTGGTTACTCTGTGGCAGGCAGGCACTATTCCAGGCATGGGAGCTATGGTGATGAATGTGACAGATACATTCCTGACCTCATGGAACTTACATTTTAGTAAGAGGAGATAGGCAATAAAATAAAAATAAGATAATCTTGGACAATAAGTGCTGTAAAAAAACAATAACAGGGAGAGCCACTGGGAGTAATTCATCAGAAAGGTGGTCAGGGAAGACTTCTCTGATGACGGACACTGGCAGAAGGGGCTGATATTTATTGCATGAGAATAGCCTTGTGCCCCATTCCAACGGGCTCCCTTCTGAGCTGCTGTTAAGGTCCAGTGTGGGCCATTGTATTGATTTTACCTTTCAGGCTTCATTTAGGCTGCCTGCGGCTTGTCTGCTAATAACAGTCCATCTCTGGGAACAATGCTGATGCAGATCAGAATCTTTAATATACGCCTCCTATCAGGATCTAATGACGTTGTGCTCCCCTGGTCAGTGGAAGAAGGTGCCCGTGGTCCCAAGTGTAGGGATACTTGAGGTTCCATGAAACTTCTGGCTCACATTGGTAGAGGGGAGATACTCATCCAGAGTTTTGAGGTTCTTTTTTGAAGTTTTGACTCTAACTTTATTGAGTCCTTTTTAATTGGGACTTCACATTTGCAGAAATGTGCATTCCAACACCGCTAGGCCCATGCGTACACGTGGCTAATGCTAAGTAATGAACTGATGCACATTCTCTCTGTGCTTTGGTTTTGCATTAAATACTAATTTGTGGTACAGTTTTTTGATTCAACAGCTATTAAACTAGTGTTTTAATGGATTGATAGTCAGAGAGGTGACTATGAGTCACCTTTTGAAAAGTTTCTTTGGTCAATACTTTCAGAAAATCTGACATTGTATGCCCATCTTGGAGATTCGGAAGACACATTAGTATCTTCTACTTCGTTAGAGATTTTGAGGTAAGACAAACCTGCTTAACACTCTTAACTTGTGTTCCAGATTTGTTTGGCCACCCGTCCACTTCCTGGGGCATAAGACCTAATAGTTGTTCTAGGTGTACGAAAAATACTCATTGGGCCAGCGTCTCCCGACGTTGAAATGTAAGACTCAGAGAAAGCCACACGTACTTGTGTAAGTTTCAAGCACATTATCACTCACTTACAGGCACTAATGACTCCAATAATGTAGTGAAGTTTAGCATAAATAGGCTCATCATTAAAGTTGATGGCAGAAGTATAAACAAGGCCCACACTATTAAATTTGCTATTTGTTCGTTATGCATCTGGAATTATCCTGCTGTCTCTAGCTGTCTCACACTGAGTGTTTATAAACCTAAGTAGAATGTGGTATTATTTTGTTTTTCTGTCCAACTTACAAGAATGAGGTGATTTTTAAGTATTCCCTTTCCTACAAATGGGATTACCAAACCTTGGAAGGACCGTCCTCAGATTTTCCAAGGTGGTGTCTGCCATTCTGGTCATAAGACCTTTCAGAGCACCAGGGTTTTACAGAACGAAACCAGCAATTGATTCAGGAAAGCAAGTTAAGGGTCTGGTGGTATAACAAGATACTTAGACTTGTTTAATTATGTGCCATCATCTGTTTCAGAGATGATCAGATGGTATTATCTACCACAAAGGATACCACAGGGTACCATGTTGCAAGAGTTGCAAGCGCAGGGTAGGTTTGCAGCCAGACTGGCTGGTCGTGGCTGCTGGTATTAGCTGAGTGATCTCTTCATTCCTCTATAAAGTGAAGCTGATAATAGGGGAGTTGTGAGGATTAAATATGTAAATTCATACAAAGTTCTGAGGCCTGTGTCTGGCATGTACACACACACACACTCAGCAAACACCAGCTTTTACATAAAACAGATGTGCTTGAAACTGTGGAAGAGGATAGAAAGTCATGAGATATTAATTATTTTTAGAATCTTGACTAAAAATGTTATTACTTATATTAAAAGTAAGAAGAAAACCCCCAAATATTTATTGTCCACACAGAGCTTGCAAGGGAAGACATGCACGAGATACAAAATATCTGGCTGAGATACAAAATACTGCTTTGGTGATTGTGCCAAATATAAGCAACAGAGGAGGGCTAACGTTTATTCGAACTGCTCTGTCCTTCTAGTGTCCAGGTGAGGTGACAATGAAGCTTCCAAGGAGGACAGGTAGAACAGGAGGGGGTGGAGGGAGAGTGAACAAGGCTGGGGGCAAAAAGGAAAAGGAGAGGGCCCTTCCTCAGGATCTCCCATCCTGCATTGGTCTCGCCATCTGACCCAAGTTTGGGTTTCCCTTCCATGCAGCCCTCCAAAGCAAGGAGCAGGCGTCAGCACATAAAGTTAGAAATGGCATGGAGAAGGGCCCCAGCTGAGAATCCCGGGTTGCAAATCTGTACGTGGATACTCCAAGCTACCAGCTAACACCCCACTTTCTTTTAAAACTCATCTCCAGTAGCACTTCTCCTGGGAAGTTGTTCTTAAAGCTACCAAGTGGACCTTTCCCCAGTTTTTAATCTCAGATATCCATGTGCATCGTCTTCAGAGGTTTCCTTGGGTCACAGATTGTCCTGATGATAACAAACACCTTTCTGAAGTGAACATCATAAATCATACAAGTTAGCACTGGTAGATGGCATTTTGAACATTTATGACTTTAGGTTAATCAAAACAGTTAACACCTGTCCACTTTACTTGCTAAAATACACATTAATCATCAAAATGTAGACACTTTCTTGGGACACTCTGTATATATTGTTTACCTGCATTTCTTGTCAAATAGGCTGTAAGCTCCTTCCCCTGAAGGAGCTTCGTCTCTACTCCTTTCCCCCTTAGCGCTGTGATAGTACAGAGTGTGTGGCCGATAGGGGATGCTAGAATAAATGAGTGAATAAGTGAAAAGCAGATACACTCCTTCAGTCAGAAGCATGCTAAAGAAAACCAGTTTAGCTGCTATTTTTGCTTCAAGCTTGCAGCAAACTTGGAGTAAGACTGCCAGGTTCCTGAAATTCATCACTGGCTCGTCCCCAGTTTGCTGTAATGCCAAGTGGCAGTTCTGAGATCCTGGTTTTGTATCTGATTTGACTTAAGCCTTCCTGAGAACAGGGACCATCTCATGTCTGTGTTATTTATAACATTATTCCTAGCACAGTTGCTCACGTGTAATACATGTTCAATAAATGCTTATCGAATGAACAAGTGATCAAAATGTAACCAAGTCATGTAACCAAGACTACAGATCGATCTATCTATCTAATCTTTAGGCTATTTTCATTATTACAAAAGCTATTCATATTCATCCCATCGCATGCTATTCCAGTCTAGAAGCTCGTCTTATTGTTGCCTGGTCAGCTCTGCTCTTTTTGATCCTTTTGGGTTCAACCTAAGTCAACTCCTCACTGAGACCTTCCTTTACCACTTTCTCCCAAACCTGTCATTCTCCATTTCAGCTGCTGTTTGATTTTTCACAGCACATGCCACAGCTTGTGGTAGTGTTGGCCTATTTCCCAATATTTATCTTGCCCTCTCCCCTATTGGAATGTCAGTCTAGAAGGGAAAGGCCTCCGTCTGTCTGTCCACAATTATGTCCTCAAAGCCTGGTGCACAGCAGACTTTCCATAAACACTTGCTGAATGAACAATTAAAGGGATGAAAAAGAAGGGAATATACATCATTTCTAATCTTCATAATTCTCCCCCCTCACAACCACCACTGTTAATATTTTTATGATTTTTGGTCTATGTTCTTCTATTTTTGAAAGATACATATATGCATATTTTTATAAACATAGTTTGACTCCATGCTGATAATTTTCTTACTTGCCTTGTTCCCACATAACAATCATACATTCTGCCCCCTCTTTATTTCAATTACTAAGCACAGTAATACTTTATTATAATCACGGTGGCCTCCTTAACTGTTCCTTGAGCATCCCAGACATGCTCCAGCCTCAGGGCCTTTGCACATCCTCCTCCTTCTCTCTGGAAAGCTCTTGCTTTGGCGATCCACATGACCAATGCTATTTTCTCCTTTAGATCTTGTTCCACTATCACTTTCTCTGTGAGATCTTCTCTGACCACTCCCTCCCCATTTTTAAATGCCAACCCCAGAACTCTTCTTTCTCCTTTCTCTGCTTTGTTTTCTCCTGTAATGCTTATCATCCTCTGATATAATATATATTTTACTTATTTATTAGTGCTCCATTT
>NW_012154951.1:3336181-3403587 GCF_000956105.1 Propithecus coquereli | reverse complement strand
TCACAACCACCACTGTTAATATTTTTATGATTTTTAGTCTATGTTCTTCTATTTTTGAAAGATACATATATGCATATTTTTATAAACATAGTTTGACCCCATGCTGATAATTTT
The DNA here is from genome assembly GCF_000956105.1 of Propithecus coquereli. Taxonomy (NCBI): domain Eukaryota; kingdom Metazoa; phylum Chordata; class Mammalia; order Primates; family Indriidae; genus Propithecus; species Propithecus coquereli. The sequence goes on along the minus strand of NW_012154951.1, from coordinate 3,403,473 downwards.
CTTACTTGCCTTGTTCCCACATAACAATCATACATTCTGCCCCCTCTTTATTTCAATTACTAAGCACACTAATACTTTATTATAATCACGGTGGCCTCCTTAACTGTTCCTTGAGCATCCCAGACATGCTCCAGCCTCAGGGCCTTTGCACATCCTACTCCTTCTCTCTGGAAAGCTCTTGCTTTGGCGATCCACATGACCAATGCTCTTATCTCCTTTAGATCTTGTTCCACTATCACCTTCTCTGTGAGATCTTCTCTGACCACTCCCTCCCCATTTTTAAATGCCAACCCCAGAACTCTTCTTTCTCCTTTCCCTGCTTTGTTTTCTCCTGTAATGCTTATCATCCTCTGATATAATATATATTTTACTTATTTATTAGTGCTCCATTTTCACCTGTCCTAAAATGTAAGCCCCACAAGAGCAGGGAATTTTGCCTTGTTTTCTTCTTTGCTGCCACCCCAGCAGCTAGAACAGTACCTAGAACACTTTATTGAGGTTGGTCTCAATAAACGTTAGCAGAAAGAATTACTGCTCGACACCATCATGTGAGATGGTTGGACTGTGTGGGCCACATGAGTTAATTTCTTGAGCGTATGTAATACTACATGCTGATTCTCTTACAATGGAATAATATTATGAAAGCTAAGTGGTTCTTTGAGTGCCTTAGAAAAAGTTCATAAATTAGTTTTATGGGTGATCATTTTTAGCATGGTGCCATGGTTTTTGAGCCACTATTTGGTAGCAGACTTTGTACCCTGATTAGAAGCTTGGTCCCATTTCCTGGTAGCTGTTCTTAGAACATATCAACCTGCAGTGTTTTTTATTTTCACTGAAGGAAACTGAGTGTTTCTTTCTTTGCTTCAGATGGTCACATCTTTAGATCCTGAAGGGAGAGATGCAGCCCATTCTCTCAGGAGTCCAAATGCAGCAACAGATTTTGCCTCCAAGCAAGTAAGATATGCTATAAAAACAAGCAACTTTCCTTCACCAGCTCTTCTCTCATTTGAATTTTCGATGCCTCAGTGATGGTCGTTTTGAGATGAGAGCTTGTAGTGACATAGTTGCGGCATTGGAAGGGGGAAAACATGCACCATTTTCCCTAGGGCCTCCTGCTTTTGCTTGATATAGGAATTTCTTGAATGGCATGTCCTCCATCTTTAGCCATTTTGCTCATAGTCCCTGCTTGTCAGTCTGAGAAGTGTCTAACTTGGCAGAGCTGGTCAGTAAACCCCAGATCTGGTGTTAAACTCTATCAGCCCAGTGATTCTTGAGTGTATGGTCAATACTGAGGATGTCGATTTCACAACCTCCACCTGTGTATGGATCCTTCTAGTAATGAATTCCCTAAAGGGTGGCAAACTCTGGATAGGCAAGGGACTGGATGGATGGACTCTGAGGCCCCCGGGCCAGGGCGTTGCTCTTTGTGCCTCCTCAATGTGCCCACCACCTCGTGAACCACAGCAGGCGTTTTGTCGGAGCTGTGTTGAAGTTCCTCTGGAGTGGGGGATTTTTTCTACGTGCGGTTTCCCTACTTCTCTCCCTAACTCATTGCTCTGAGGATCCTGGGGAAGCATTTCCTGGGGCCCTAAACAGGCTGTTCGAAGCCTGTATTTGGTGACCAGCTCTCCCTAGAGTCACCTGACTTCTATTAATCCCTTTGTTACTTGGAGAATTATCCACTGTGGGTTAGAGGAGGGAAAACAGATACATCTGTATTGCCAAGAACACCCTCTGCACCATTTTCGGGTGGGATTCTCTCTATCTTTGTGTCCTTTGGAGAGGAGCCAGGTGGAGTGGGGTATATGTCCCCTACCGTCTGAAAGGGCAGATGTCTCTCCATTGTTTCTGAGGATCAGCACATTCATCAGGAACTGGGAGTTTGAAAGAATCCTCCTAAGTCAAGCTTTTCTCAGGTATGTGAGCACAAAGAAAGAGATTCACCTTTCTTTGTCTCCCTTTTTGTCAGCAGAATCCTATTTTTAGGCCATTGGCATATAATTCAGCTTTTCTTCAACCGGGTCCTGGCACTCATTTTAGGAATTTCTAGAGCCATGCATGGTGTCTGACTAAGTTGAGGGCAGAGCGTATTATTGTGGTCCTCTTTTGGTGACATGTACATTTGAGGAGAGTGCTATTTTCAGAAAGTTTTCAATGTAGCACTGTCCAGTGACCAGGTCACGAAACACATCCTTGGCATTGTTGTGAACAAAAGAAATTCCTTGTTCCTGTCCTAAAGTAATGTGATTACAGGGCCCATGATCAGATAGGTGACCCAAGATGGATGCCTTCCCGAATATAACTCAGGTTTATCTCTACCTGTCCCCACCTTTATCTCTGCCTGTGTCCTTCGCATTTGAAGATGGATTTCCAGTGCTGGCCCTCCAGTGTGCCTTGTGTTTACCCTTAGTTGTGGTGCTGAGGGTGATTGCATTCTCTCACCCGTACTCTTGTGGCCTAGTGTGTCACACAGCCAGATGGCAAGCAGACATTGAGGGCCATTTGGGCTCCTGACCGAGTGACACTCTCCACGTGATCTCTGGAGTCGTAGGGCAGAGGAAGGGCCTACCTCTGCTGGGTACCTGCAGATACCCCTGCTCCATTCTTCACAGGGAAAAAGCAAGCATGTTTTCATTCATTTGTTGTTTTCTTTTTTGGAAAGTCTTCCAGTTGAGTTTTCAGATGAACTTGTTTCAGAGGTGCTGCCTTTTAGGGGGTTCAATCCTGTGGATAATTGAGCCATAATGGACCAGAGTTTTACAGACCTCCTTTTTGGTGCACTCAATTCCAGCATTTAAGCTCACAAACGAGCACTTCCTTTGTGAGTCATCGAATGTGCAGTCCACCTGGTGCTTGAGCTCAAATGCTTATTAATACGTGTGAGGGAAGTAGGTGCACCCTAATATGGGGCCACGGGACAGGAGGCTGCTGTGTGTAGTGAAGAATCCTCCGGTGTCCTCAGAGTCATGAGAATGGGAAATAAATCAGGTGACAATGATCTTTATGTTGGGATTTTGTGGATTTTTCACTAAATGGGATCATTTGCATGACATGGCATCAATTAATAGGGAAGCTCTGTTTTTCTCTCTGCTAATCACTCTGTATTTTTGAAAAAAGCATTGTTTACTCAATCTGTGTGTTTTACACTTAGAGTTATTAATGCTAAGTGATTTTTTTTCTTTTTTAAAATTAACCATTCAGCAAACGTTCACTGGCAAATGTGTCACTAGACTTTTCTCATGATGGAGAAAAACAACTTAGTAACTGGCTTCAATTGAAATAGTTTAAAACACTTTGTATCCACCATCGATTCAAAGGAAGAAGAAAAACTGCACTGAAAAACAGCACTGGAGAAGTCCGTGGAGTTTGCAAAGGAGGTATTGCTAATGGAAACAAGCTTCCCTCTGTAGATCACAATATACGGCCCCAAACACAGGAAGTTAAAGGAGGTGCTGGACAAAGGCCACAGAGTGACTTGTAGGTTAAAGGAGCTAGTCTCAAAATCAATACTCTCGCTTAATAGACGGTCACTGCGTGTTTTCAGACAGTGTAAAATGTATTCATATGCACACACTAGGATCTTTGCATCCCCACAGATTTCTCCTGATGTTTCCAGGAGGAGTGAGTTCCTAGGCTAAAGGGAGAGCTGACCATTTTAATGGCCAAAGGCGTTTGCCACTGTGAGAAGAGACAATTCTCTTTTGCTTCTTAACAAGAACAAGCAGGAACTGAATCCTGTTAAGCCTGTTAAGACTTCGGTGATTTGCAAAAGAGAATGCATTTCACATGACCAAGCTGGTTACTCCCAGGCACAGACTCTGGGATTTCACCAGGAACAACCAGAGGCCCCAAAACAAACAGCCCTGAAGGATTTGTGAACAGGAAGCCTACCTTCCCTTGTTGACCTTAACTTATATGTTGAGTAAACAAGCGGCTGTTCTGTATACCCTGGTGTATCTGAGGAAGCTTCTAATTTCACTGCAATTGGACTGCATCCAATTGTCCCTTTGGTTCTGGTTCTTAAAACTGCCAAGAATTGAAGGTTGGGTGAGACCTGACTTAACTAGAGAAATTGAATTGGAACAGGCCGTGGGTGGATACGTGCATTCCTCAGGTTGTGGGTGAGTTCCCTGACCTTCAGGGGCAATTAAGAGGGGCACACATGACTCGGTGGCCCTGTCTGACTGCAGTTTAACTGCAAAGCTGGCAGTGTGTTTGTTGTTCTAACTTTTAGACATCTTGTAGCTGGTTTAATCTGGTGAGCACACAGACCAGGGGTGTGGGCAGTTATATACTGAGAACTTTGGATTCCAGCTGACCCTGGCTTTCTGGTGTCCTGGTTTTTCCTTTGGCAAGGAGCTTCTCTGGTGCTTGCATGACAGCCCATAAATATGACTGGAAAAGGTTTTTACAACCATGTTAGATAGCCTTTTGGGGTGGTGATTAGTAATTGGGCTCGTCTTCATCATAGAATTATCTGATAGCTTTGCCTGTATATGAAGAAAAAAGTGGGTTAGACATCTCTTATTTGGATAGCACTTTGGAAAAGTTATTTGCTTGTACACAATGATCTGCCACTGACCCCTTGTTTGTGGCTTAGAAACATTGAGGTTACATTGAGATATGAATCTTCCCATGGCCAGAGGCCGGAAATGTCATGTAGCCTTCTGTTGGATGGGATTCCCTACACCCACTGTGCTGCCATTCCTTGCAGGAGGCAGTATGGACCAGTAGACTGAGCAAGGGTCTCTGACTTTTGGAAGGTGACTTCCTCCTTCTTCGCTTACTGTATTACCTTTAGGCAACTTGTCTTCACTGATCTCTTTCTATTGGTGCGTCTGTAAGATGGGGCTAGGGAGAGTAGAATGGGAACTAATGTTCCTTGAGGGCCTGTGCTATGCTAAGTACCTATTATATCTGATTGCACTGGAGATTCCCAATGGCCTGTGTTAGTTTGTTTAGGCTGCCATAACAGAATACTACAGACTGGGTGGCTTAGACAACAGAAATTTATTTAGTCACAGACCTGGAGGCTAAAATTCCAAGATCAAGGTGTTGGCAAGGTTGATTTTCTTCTGAGACCTCGCTCCTTGGCAGTGTAGTTGGCCGTTGTTTCCCTACATCCTCACATGGTCTTCCCTGTGTGTCTGCCTGTGTCCTAATCCCCTGTTCTTACAAGGCCACCAGTCATATTACATTAGGGCCCACCCTTATGTCCTCATTTTACCTTAATTAACTCTTTAAAAGCCCCATCTCCAAAGACAGTCGCATTCTGAGGTATGGGGGGTTAGAACTTCAACATATGGATTTTAGAAAACACAATTCAGCCCACATAACATGGCCCTTTTGAAATGGGTCTAAGATTACAATTTTCAAGTGAGAAAATAGGCTGGAAAAGGCTCTGTGACATTACACAGAGTGAGGTAGAGACAAGATGTGAGTCCCTCTCTCACTCTACATATTTCGTGCTCTATTTTGTTTCTCTGCTTCTGCTGAAGCGGACCTCTCTCCTGGGGATATTTGGTACAATGACTTCACAAGTGCAGCGTTTCCATAGCACTGTTCTTGTGGTTCTTCACTTCTGATTCTGTCTTTCCGGAGAGGGTTGGCTAACTTAGAGCCTGCCTGTCTTATGCGCCAACCTTGAGATCTTATTACACATGTTCACATGTTTAGTAATGCATCGTAACTCTTAGTCTTCCTGTGCCCCATCAGAAATCCAACTATGGAACAAGGATTCTAGAATTTAAAAGATTATTCTTTGTGTAAATGGCAAATAGACTTTTACCTTTGAATGACCTCTTTATAGCCCAAGTTCACAGGATAAGCACTCATTGACCCAGTTGACTGTACCCTTCATAATCTTAAAACAGTTCAATTAAGTGCCTATACGGCATCTCCATATGTTGGCTGGATGCAAGGTGCAAATATTTCGACACGGCTTTCTCATTAAAATGATCAGGGCATAAACCTGGAAGATTCCAGTGTGTGCCTCACCTGGGACCTCCCCAAGGGAAACGTGCCTGCCAAGCAAACCAGAAATAGTGTCAGGGAGGAAGCATACCCCCTCTGCTGGCTCCCCTCCTGGACTGAGTCATTAATGAGCACTTTTTACCCTTGGCAGGGCCAGGTAAGTTTGAGAAGTGTACCTCCTGTGGTGTTTAAACGCATTCCAGTTACTCCCACGATAGCGATGCATGAAGAAGCAACATATTGACCCCCCCAGAGTATATATTAAATTCTGAAGGATTAATCAAAACTGCACCATGTTGTGTGCAATTAAACCCTTGAAAGGCAAAATAAATTTGCTGGAGCAGTAGCAGCTCTCGTACCACTTCTAGCCGGAATGAGGCATTTTTCAGTTCTATTACTAACAGATGAGTTTTTGTTCGGGAGCATTTTTCAGGAAGTGGGATGGGCTAGAAGGCAGTATCTGCAAACATTTCGTGGTGGGAGGGGAACAGGGAGTCAAACTCTTCTAGTGTTATCCTTTGGAACTGGGTAAATACCAAGCAAAATCCTTCCATCAAAAGGAGCACTGGGTTGTGTCATTTTCATAGTAGAGGAGAAAATGCCAAAGAGTTGACGCAGGAAGAACAGAGGGAGTAGAACCTCAGCTGTGTGCCGGGGCCCTCCGTTGGGCGGGACATGCCCTGCAAGGAGGACCGCAGGGAAGGATTACTCTGTCTACCTACCTATGCTCTTACATTAATGAAGATTATGATACGATATGCATTTCCAGTTCAGGGGAACAGAATCTTGGAGAAAATTCCTTTCTCCCCTGTACAACTATGCCTGAAGTCACTCAGGATGGGTCCTCGCAAAGGTACCTCTGCACTTCCATTTAAATGTTACAGTGGTGCCAAATTGCACATCGTGCAGCCATTTTGGTTTATTGTCTTTTTTTAAAGAGTCAATTAGAGTCTGTTGCAGAGAGCTGGGAAGCCATCTATTCAGTGTGCCAAGGGGTAAAAGAGGAAAAGGTTGGCATTGAATTGCTCTGGAATGACAAACCATGGCCCAGGGGCCACCAAAACAGTACTTCTATAAGCTAGCCCTGTGAGCAAGAGAAGAATCATAGCAATTGGAGGTCTGTAGAAAGGGAGTTAAGTTAAAAAAGTCTTAATGAAGCACAGATGAGATCAGAATTATGTTTGACTTTGTCCATTTTGACAATAATTTTCCTGTGCTAGCCAGGTGCCAAGGTACAAGAGAGATTCCTGAGGATGGAGACTGTAGCATGCTGCTAATAGCACAAATTCATCTCCGTGTCTCCTGTTCCACCGGAAAAAAAAAAATTAGCTAATCTAAGTGCACAAGTTGTTCCCATAAATAATCCAAAATTGTATTCATTTCAAGAAAAAAATATTATGTAGAATGAGGTGAAATCTTTGAATTAATAAATTCAGAAGCCCTCACTGTGTTAAATGTAGCAATTAGAAAAATAAGGATAATGTGCTTAATTTATACAAAGTACTTTTGGGTTTTTTTTCTCAAAGTTCAGAAATAAATTTTATTGGGAGATGCATTGAAAACTCTCCTGACATCTGGAATATGGAGATCTAATTGCTGATTCAATGGCATTGCGAACACCAAACATATTTCCTTGGTGAAATGTCAAAAAGGCAGCAATCAAAATGAAGCGTTTAAGCATTAAAATGAAGAAATGATGACTGGGTTGATTTGTAAACATTTATCTCTGAGCTTACTTTATGAAAAGGAAGGAATAAGTTGAGGAACATGATGGCAAATTTGCACAATCTGAGGGCACGGACGTCCTGAGGTGCGTGGTACATTCACGAAAAATTTGTATTTCCCTTAATTCTGATACCCCTCTTTGCTTTTCATATGGGGTTTATTGCAATTTAATGAACAGCAAAAGGTTGCAAGGGGATTAGGGAAGGAATGGGCTGAGATAGAACATTTCTCTGTCTTTGAAATAATCATTTTTTTATGTGTTTTGGAATCATTTGCTTATCTTGTGATGTTAGTCGGTGACAATGTTTACATTCCTTTGTGTTATTGAATGAGATAAGTTCGGGGCCTCTGGTCTGGGCCACCTCAGACTTTGGCCTGGCTGTGCAACCCCTACCACTTCTTAGAGCTAATTGTTCTGAGGGCCAGTGTTTGTTCACTCTGATTGTTCTCTGAAGAGGCAGGTGAGGATTTAAGGGTACACCTCAAGTTTGCTCCTCATTCTGCTAGAAGGAGCACATAGCAATTGTTAACTGGGACATTAACTATAAAACCAAAATGTGTTAAGCCACCTGACAGAGAAGGCAAATAAACTTGTTATTGAAATAATGTTCCTTTGTGCTTGCCTGTACAAATCTCTACCTTCTAGAAAAGCAGTTCGGAAAGAAGTTTCCAATGAAAGGAGGAAAATTGTTAAATCAAGGAAAATCCCCATCTAGGGAGGGACATACAATTATCTTGGCTACTAAGTGAATAATCTCCTCAAATGAATATATTTTCTGGGTCCCAAATTATGCCAATCATATACAATGAAACCCCTCTTCAACGAAGACCGGATAAAGAAATAAAATCTGCTGGAGGAGCAAAGTTGCTTTCCCCAGAGGCCATGCATTTGTAAAGTCTCTACTGTATTGTGCTTGCAAATAACATTTATTTCTGTAGTGTAAATATGCAAGAGTTCATTTTAATAAAAAGTAAGTCCTAAAATAAGATAAAACCCATGACTAGACTTGCATTTGAAGATTTAGAGTGTATTCATCTGCTGGTTTTCGGTATAAATATTCATTGGTTTTGAGCTCTCAGGTGTTGGAACTTTTAATCTGCATTCAGATGGAGGTACTTTAATCAGACAGTTCATAAAAGTCTGCAACTCCCCCCACCCAGCCCCCAAGGGGGGGAAAAGCCACTAGAGTAACAGAATAGAGGGTGCTAGGGCTTCGAAATAAACCACCAAGCTGAACTGCCTTGCTAGAGGGGGAAAAGAAAGAAACACCAAATGCCATTTTGTACCATAATATCAATATTCTATTAAAAATAAATCTCTCACTGTTAGACCAAAAAGTCTCAAAAACCTGTCACTTGACTGCAGTCTTCAGAGATGACTGATAATGGGTAAAAAATCCCAGAGCATCTGTTTACCATGTACTCACACAAACGGTTAGGAATGTTTTTAAATGTCAGCAGTAATGTATGCAAGTGTATTAGCTATCACAGAGCAATGTCGCCACCAAGACAGCACTAGGGATTGCTCTAAATTAGGTAGGTCAAGTAAAGACAGTACCAGAGGAACCCTTTGAAAGGATGTTGTTTGTCTGAAAAAAAAAAAATCTGCAAATGTTAATACATGAATACCTGGGAAAACCCCTCCACCGGGTTTTGCACTGAGCTTTAAATCGCAGGAAGGTTTATCCTCGGGACCCCAGTGCGAAGGTCAGTTTTGGGAGAGCAGAGGGCGGATTGAAACATTTTGCATTAGATATATTTTGCATTAGCAGGCTCTCAGATTTCTCTTGGTAACCTAAGCACATATCAAGAGAAGAAAGTCATTGAGGTATTAATACAAACGCTGACTAAACAATGTGATGGTGACAGTGTTGTTAGCAGCTGCCGTATTACGGGAGAGTTCTGCACTGTTTAACTACGGAGAGGAGAAACACTGCTCATTGTCCCAGCAAAGTCATGTGGACTCCAGGCAGTCTTCAAAACGAACTTTACAGCAGTTATCGCTTTTCACACAAAACAGAAAGAGGTTTGATAATTGATTTGGATAGTGGATTTTTTCCCTGACATATAAAGCCCCATGAAAGGTAGCATGGCATATCGATGACTAGAGGATATGGTGTCAGAAAGAATTGAGAATGAATTTGGCTCTACCTCTTGTAAGAGCGTAACGTCTGGTGTGTCGTTCCCTGTTTCGTGTCTCTGCCTCAGTCTCCTCTTTGTCCAAATGGAGATAGTGATAGCACCACACTCATGAGGTTGCTGGAAGGATTCAATAAGATGAGGCCTGCAAAATGTCTTCCTCAGCACTCAGAAAATGCTGAGCAGAAATTCAGAGGCAGGCTGGTATGAATTAGTGACAAGCCTACACTGTGCCATGTTTTAACATAAATGTGGGTTCATTATTTTCAAGTGTGCATGAGAATTGCACTGTGCCATCTAGAGAGTGCTGCCTTAACAATCCGGATGGAATGATTCGTAATTCACGTATCAGAGCCGCTGGCCTCTGCTTATATCGTGAGAGGTGTGTTTGTATACAAAATAGTTTCTTCTAAAGTGCTTAAAAGAGTCCTTTCTGATATTGTTTTCCATACTAATTGGCTTATTAAGCTCCTTTTTTTAAGAACAGAAGTCACCTTTAGAATATCGCACATTCTGGTTTATATTTTAAATTGTGATGTTTTAACTAATGTGTTTTTATTTTGTTTGACAAAATTTTATAAATCACAGAAGGGAAAGGATACAGAATCACAGTAAGTGGTTTCTTTCCCGTTGTTCAATCTAATTAGTTGGAGAAATATTCAGAAGGATGCTTAGCTTTCCCTTTCTTGTGGTACAGTATAAAGTTTCTCAATTTTGGCATGTGCCATTTTTGCAGTATAGTTACAGAGGTACACCACATACCTGTATTCCTAGTGTGCATACAAGTTCTACCTGGGCAGGGACTATGTCTTATTGGTGCAATACACACTCTTGGAACAATGGCTTGCCCTTGTTAGACACTGGTTTATTTTTTGTTGACTGACTAAAGTTGTAACGGCAGGGTGGTGACGGAATTAGTGAAGCCAGTTTCTAAAGCTTTTAGGTCAACCAGTGTATTGTGTTTGGGGTTTTAGATATGACCTTGGTGCTCAGATTAAAATTTTTTTTTTTTTTTTTTGAGACAGAGTCTTACTGTGTCGCCCGGGCTAGAGTGCTGTGGTGTCAGCCTAGCTCACAGCAACCTCAAACTCCTGGGCTCAAGTGATCTTCCTGCCTCAGCCTCTCGAGTAGCTGGGACTACAGGCATGCGCCACCATGCCCGGCTAATTTTTTCTATATATTTTTAGTTGTCCAGTTAATTTCTTTCTATTTTTAGTAGAGACAGGGTCTCGCTCTTGCTCAGGCTGGTTTCGAACTCCTGAGCTCAAGCAATCTGCCCGCCTCGGCCTCCCAGAGAGCTAGGATTATAGGCGTGAGCCACCGTGCCCGGCCTAAAACTGTTTTAAACACTTCTCCAGATTATAATGTTTTTCCTCTGCTCATTCAACACATATTTATCAAACAAGCACTGTGTGCCTGGCACTGTGCTTGGTACTAAAGAGAGACGTGGCCCCTGGCGCCGGGCCAACACTTCAGCAGTGGAAGGAAGACATATCATAAAGAAATCAGTAAAGTGGAACAGTGTGATGAGGGACTATTGGCAAGGAAAGGGCCAGTTCTATCTGGAAGGGACAAGAAACATTTCCTGCAGGAAGCGGGTGGGGAAATCTTGGCAGGTTTTGGGGGCACACAGTGGTGGTGGGGAACATTCCAGGTTGAGGGGACAGTGTAGACCACATAGATCAGCATGGCCGGGCATAGGAATGGGGTGAGTGTTGCAAGATGAGCCTGGGGTGGAGGGGGCGCCAGTGCCCTGCACTAAGGATTCTGGATATCTTGTGGGTAGCGAGTGGCTGCTGATAAATCTTGAGTAGCTTTTGGCTTGAGTTGATTTTCTTTTATAGAAGCATCAGATATTAGAGCTTTACATTTTCTCACTTGACAAATGAGGAAATTCAGGCCTGGAGATGTGAAGTAGTTGGGAGGTGATGGTGTATAGTAGGAAGATCAGTGGGGTGATTTCTAAGAGGATAGTTTAGGGTCAAAAATTAATGAGTCTGGCCATCTTATTAATTGCATTTCATCGAAGAAGTCACTTTTCTTTCTAAACCTCAGTTTCTTCATCTTTAAAATGGAGGTAGTGATTCAATCGACAGTACAGATAAGTGGGCAGGTATCATGTGAGGCTCGATGAGGCAGTACATTTGAAGGCCTTTGAGAACATGATGTGCTGGAGAAATGGGAATGTTGTTTGTTAAAAGCCAGGTTTTTAGTCTCAGGTTGCCTGGGTGTGAAGTGTGGCTCCTCCGCGTTCTGACTGGACAATGTGGGGCGAGCAGCTTAGCCTCTCTGCCCTTCAGTTTTCTAGGGTATAAATGGAGATGTAAAAATGCTACCTACGTTGTTGGCTGTTGTGAGCACTGTATGATAATGCAGGTTAAATGCAGTCCCTTGCACATGACAAGCTCTTAATGAATGCTGTCCATTATTAATTTATTATTTTTATTATTATTAGTCTAGTGATATCTCCAATATACCGTGCTGCTTTTCTTGGATCCTCTCCGTGACGGCTCCAAAGCCACTGAGGTCTCGTAATTGACCAGATGTCTGTTCTAGGTGTTACAATGATCAGCCATTGGCTAGGTGATGGTATTTAGATTTTGGCTGTTTAGTTCTAACCCTATGGTGCACTGGGCACCCATCTGTAGATCTTTACCAAGCAATTCTTGGAGACCTTTAGCTCTAATTGTAGGGTTAGCTAAAGTTAGCTTCATCACCTATGTGTTCCTTGGTCTCCGTGGATGTATGAAGAATTGAAATCCGGAAGATCAAATTTTCTCCCTGCCACAGCCCCTTCCCCATTAACACTACTGTTTGTGAGATGCAGTCTTGTCATTTCCATGTATGCTTCGGATGACAAGAACACCCGGGAAGTTCATTTTAATCTTAGTACAAATATAGGAGATCTTAAAATATGGAGTCTCTTTAAAAATTGTTGCTCTGCTTACATGATGCGTTTCTGTCATTTGGTGTACCCTGACTCCTCGTTGAAGTACTCCGCTCTTCCTGGTGAAGTGTTCTGGGTCGCCCGCCGACTCAGAGGGCGAAGGGTGTTTTGTCGCCTCCTGTGTCATTCTCTTGGAGAGGCTTCGCTGGTTGTTAGAGGGGGTCCTACTTCATTTTACCCCAAACTTCAGATCCTTTCCTCTCATTATGGCTGAGAAGAATCCTATCTGGAGTATGAGGAAATCATCAAGAATTTCACCTCGCCAGACTGAAGCTGCTTTTAAGAGAGAATGGGTTTGTTTTTCTGATTGCTATAAATCTAATCTAATATACTAAGGAAAGTTTCGATAAATAAAAGTAGATATCACCCATAATTTCACACCCACACATATACTGATTTTGGTTATTTTATATGCCTTTATTATTGTACACACACACACACACACACACACACACACACACACACACACACACTTACAGTGTGTGTGACAGGCTTGAACGTTGATTTTGGCCCTGGGAGTTGAGATCCGCTTTAGTTCCTTCTGTTACTGACATACGACTTCTCAGGATTGGATCCATGATTCCCTCTTTCAACCAGATAATAATCATAAATAACAATATCACTTATCAGTACTTAGAATTTATGAAGCACTGTTTCAATGGCTTTATAGATGTGTATTGACTGATCTGATTTTCACAACACCCCATGTGAGATACATCCTAGCGCGATCATCTTCATTATGAAGAAGGAAACACTGAGCCACCGTGACGTTGAGTGACTGGCCTGGAGCTGGTGAGCGGTAAGCCAGGACGTGCACTAGATCAAGGGGGGGTGTGGATCAGAGCACGCTTCACAGAAGCAGCATCCCTGGCCTTGAACATCTGTCCTTCCTTTCAACAGATGCGTACGGAGGATGCTAAGGGAAGGGAGGTCATTCCAGTAAGGTGTGGAGACACAATGACCTGGGTGAGAAGTTCAACAGAAGCATTTGGAATTTGTATTTGGTATAAACATTAGTTACAAAGCCCATGGGCCTAGACAAAAACTTGGAAACTAGTCTTTGTCCGATTCTATTCTCTGGGACTCAATAGGGATTTGGCTGGATTTTTATGCATTTTCTTACTATTACTATTTTTTTTTGTAATGTCACCTTTACTGATGTACTAAGGTACTAGTGTATTAGTCATGGTTTTTTTTGGGGGTGGGGGACAGAATCTCGCTCTGTCACCTGGGAAGAGTTGCAGTGGCGTCATCATAGCTCACTGCAACCTCAAACTCCTGAGCCCAAGCAATCCTCCTGCCTTAGCCTCCCAGAATGCTAGGACTACAGGAATGAGCCATTGCACCTGGCTGTACTAGTCAGGTTTATGTAATTCTTCCATAGATACCTGTGAACTCCTATTCCCTGATACTTATGGAACACTGTACACTGAGGAAGGGAACAGTTGTTCCCTTCAGGCCCAAGTCAGTATCCTCGATTATGAAAATTTTCTCTTGGAAGAAATGGAAAGTTGTGATAGAACATACAGGGTTAAATTTTTATGAATTTCAATCTCTATCTCTATAGATCGTATAATATATATGTGTATCCACATGCAAGTGTACGTACCCCACCAGATAGTATTGTTGCTAAACAAATACTTTGGTGTGTTAGAAAATCTTCGGATTTGGAAGAAAACTTGGCGCTTTTGTTTATAGTGTGAAAAGGCTACTACTAAACCTCTCCCTCCCTCCCAGTTTTTATTAGTTGAACTTTCTAAGTGCTGGGCAACTTGAAACTTTTCAAATACTCTGGCCTTGGCAGCTAATGGTGGATGGTGCCATGGTTAAGAAGTTTCTCAAGGCTAATCATTTTTCAAAGGGGGAAAAATAAAAACAAAAAAAAAAACAAGTAGATTGATAAAAAGGGCATGGTGTTCTTGATGAGGCAGACAAAATCGCAAAGCATGGCTCATCCCCTTTTAATTATCTGGTTCATTTAGTCAGCTGTGATCCAGGACTTTGGGAGGTCACCTGCAGTGTGAAAGGAAGCCACGGCAGCTACTGACCCAGGGCTTGGTTCAGCGGTGGGAACTGGCCACCCAGGCCGACTCGTCCTTTTACAAATGGGTGCTGGAGAGGAGGGCTGTGCATGTGATGTGCGGATCGAGAAGTCCTCCTGACGCCCTGAGCTTCCTTCAACCTCATCATAAAAAAGTAATTGTATCTGAGAAGTTGGCTGGCCGGCCAGCTTCAGCGAGGGCTCATTCGCTGGAGCAGAGAGAGCCTGAGCTCCAGAATTGAAGCTTCCAGGTAATGGCTGCTGGAACACAGCCCTCGGGAAGTCATAATTAATGTCAGTGATGGCGCCAGACCCTGGGGTGCACCTCATCCTCTTCCTCCTCTGCTGACCATTTGATATACATGGAGTGACCTTTGGGGCTTCCGGCCATCACAGCTGGACAGCTTCTGAGACATCATCCTCAGGCAGGGGGAAAAGGCCAGGAAGCCCACCTCATTCCTGCCTCACCATCTCTGACACCTATGTGTCCTGGGGTGACTAAGGAAAGTACCCATCTCATCCTGTTCCCAGGCTTCTGCTCATTCCTCTTGGGATCACACATCCCAGTTAAACTGCTCACGGTCCTGTAGCTCATTTAAAGCCAAAGAACTAGAGAAATGATTTTGTCCCCTTGTGTAACTTCATACTGCTAAGGGCATTACTGATTAGTTGATTTAAAAGACCTTTTGAGTTAATTTACACATGTAAAAAATGATTGTGTGCGCGTGCGCGTGTGCGTGCAGTGAGAAGCCAGGCCAAGTCAATGATGTAAATTACTATTTTAACACTTACCAAGGAGGGATGAGTTAGTTATCATCAAATGACGCACTGTTGGCATCTATGCTGCGTTATAGAGTTAACAAGATCTGGGTTTGAATCTGTTCTTCCACTTACAATGGACAGTCACTACCCTTGGCAGTTCACTCAACCCTCTGGTCCTCGATTTTCTTTTCCTTATGTGTATCTGATAATGATGATTACCTCACTAAGTCGTTGTGAAGATTAAAGAGCAACCTTCATTTCAAAGCCAGCCAAAGCTTTTAAAAATTCACACTTTTGAGCTCATCCTCCTCTTGGTTTGGTTTTAGTGTCATACAGGCAAGGGAAGATATTCGCTGATTTATGCAAGGAGCCCTGTGAGACCCCTCTGGTGTCAGATATATGAGCCACACCTCCTTGCAGCCTCACCCCTGACCTCAAGGAACCAAGGAGCCAGTTGCCCTGTGTAGAAATAAATCATGTGTAATAAGTGTGGGGTGTGAGGTCTCTCTCTCGCAACTCTTCTTATGTGAACCTCTAATACTCTATAAAACTTGTCAGCAACTTTGCAGATTTGATGCCATTATTTGTAAATCGCTGGTCTCCCTTGTACGGATAATTACAAATAGAGGGGATAGGAAGTGGGGAAGGAGAAAGGAAGAAGGCAGGATTGGAGTTTTCCACTGAAGCCTGGTAGCATCATGAGAGTAGACAGGTTGCCTGACTCCCAGAACTGCTTCTGTGGGAAGAAAGGGTCCCCGGCTAGGTAACTTCAGGACTAATGACAGCTGCTTTGGGGTGTGTGCCGAGTCTTCCGCCAGGGGTCCACAGGTCCAGATTGCATAAGCAGGAAGGCAGTGAATATTTGCATGGAGACCACCTTGGAGAAGTGGATGGAAAGGAAGTCTCTTTGTGTACTTGCTGTCTGTGACAAAAATGAATTTATAGGCATTTTGTTGGAGCTTTCGTGAGGAGAGGACCTGGCAAGCTTCTTGAGAGCCCAGAATGATAATGATAAGTGGGAGTTAATTATGTGATCCCCATCATCATTAATTTAAGATGCGTAAAATACCATTGTTGGACTGTCTATAATAGGGGATCATTATTCTGCATGCAGCGTGTGTTGGTCGTAAAACATATTTTGAGATCATTTTACAACCCTACTTCCTATCCACCTTGGGCTCTCTAATCCAGCATTTTCTGTGAATCCTTAAGTTTCTAACCCCGAATTTCAGGAGTTTTCTGGATTAATTCTCATCCCATGTTTTCTTACATTCAAGAAGGGAGTATGAAGTATTTACTCTGAAAAATTGCAAGACCCAGGGAGGTTTTCTGAAATTCTTGTGCTCTCTTGTGTTTACCATAAATCTGAGACAGTGATATGATCAGCAAGCTTATTTATGTCTGAATACAAAACACGAATAAAATTTAAACAGAGCAGTCTCCTTTTTCAGCATCTCCCATCATAGATTGGATATGACTCTTACAGGCACGGTGGACAGTCTGCCCAATACCAGATATTGATTAGTAATTTAGTTTGCAGTAAATTGTTCTCTGCACTAACATTTGCATCTCCTTCCTAAAAAATGCGCTTCTACCTTCAGCTCCGTCTCCAATGTCATTTTAAGACCGTACCTGGCCAGCAACTGAGGGCTCCCCCCTCCTCTGCTTTCCAGAGAACGAGTCACTTCCGGCGCAGACGGCGTAGCTCAGGGTTTTCATGCCGCTCTGAAATGACACCCAGATTGCAGGTCATGCCACAGACTATCAACATAAAGTGTCTGTTGGCATCAATAGGGTGACTCTTCAGGAAGTGATAACTTTAAAAATGCATGATGAGTACCACTGAATTAAGACAGATGGGCTGATTTGTGTTATTCCTAAAATAACTGGCAAGTAGGTGTTTATCTCATTTTACAACAGGACAAAATTGCTTTTGGAGTGATTCATTTGTGATCCCAGCTAAGCTGTACTATTAATTTGCTTTACTTCTGACTGGTGTATTTGCCTCGGTATTTATTGTGTTTCCCATCAGTATTGTCAAACTGCGGGGCTGCTATGACACCTCGACATTTGCATTTAGATTATGGGGTTATGGGTTAGCATTGTGAGATAGTGTATCCAGCTATAGTTTGGTTTTTGAAGGTGGCATTCATAGCCATTTCTGACATCTTTCCTTGGGTTCTGCATGCAGGGCTTTGATGAGTATAATAACCCTCCAACAGCTCCTCCTGCCTCTAATCTCTCCCCATCCTGTCACCCATTCTCGATACTGTTGCTCCAGTGAACTTTTTAACATGCAAATTTGATTCTGTCGCAGCTTTCTTTTTTTTTTTTTTTGGTAAAGCAAATTTAGGTTCCTAGAGGATTAGGTCTAACATAGGCACGAAACTGCTTGGGTGTGGTGGGGTCTGTGGAGACCAAGAGAGCACACTCCATCCAAACATAGCAATGCTACTCCAGTGAATGGAATGTCAGCCCAGCTTCTTAAGGAAGTCTAAGATCCAGGGTGAAGCAGAATGACTTGATTTTGAAAGTCTTTCACAGGCCAAACAAATTGGATCTGTGTACTGCCTCGACTTTGAACTACTGACTTAGAGTTTCGTGCTGATTTTCCACTGGGCCTCAAGATGATGTCCAAACTCTTTAGCATGGAATATGCAACTCAGTAATCAGGGCTTTGTTTCCATGCTTACCTTCTGCCTTACACTCCGCCTGCACCACTCCCCGTGCTAGTCACACTGAGCCACTGCAGTAAAACCTGCAAAAAGTGGGTTCCAAAAAGTCAACTGTGTAAGATGAGGGGGGAGGAGGCATCAGCTATGAGGTGCACGAATTGTCCAGGGGTTCCTATGAGAAGTTAGGTCCATGGGCTCTGGGGAGCTTGCTACAAGATCCAAATCCATCCCAGTCCCAACTGTAGTTGGGTACCACCTGGTGACAGAGGTCTGTTCTGGTTTAGTTGTTGAACAGAACCATTCTGGTTGGCTAGGACTTTCAGGATAGCTGCAGTGATTCCGGGAATCTCTAGCTAGTTGTCATTTGTTTGGAGCAGTTGGGTTGGGAGAATACTCAGTGTGTGAGGCCCCACTCTCAGCCTCACACACACACACACACACACAACATACGAACAAAGAACTTTCACCCTCCCTATTTGAAAAATGGGACTGAACAGATTGTAAGAGACAATTCTTCATTATACCCGTGTTCATATTTTTGCATGACATGTTACCCTGGGGTCTTCTTGGACCTGTAATTCCTCAGATACCAGCACCGGGTTGCATTTAGCCTCTGGGCCTTTCTAAGGGCTGTTCTCTCTGGTGCTATCACTCTGGTTAACTCTCCTTAGTCCTTTAGGATTCAACTCCTATTTAACCATCTCCTTGAAGGCCTCCCTAAGCCCTTAATGGGAATCAGGTACTTCTTCAGAATTCTTGGTACATCTGAACAACTTATCACATCTGTGTAATTGGTTCATCTCATTTCTATGTCCTGGGCTGGTTCTGAGTTGCTCAGGGACAGGGATCATGTTCTCAATATGTTTTGCTTTTCTCACTACCTTGTGGTACGTAGCAAGTGCTCATTAAATGTTTGCTGAACAATTAGAAGAATTAAGGTAAAATGTAGCCAAATGGTTGCAGAAAAGTTTACCAAGTATCAGTGAAACAAAAAGTTTATGTAGATAGAAAGAGCTCTCTCTTTCTAATATATATATAAAATATACATGTATTTATACACACACACACACACAGAGGGGCCAAGAAGTTAGAGCACCTTAGAGTACCTTCCTCTCTACCTTGTCCACCAGTAACATTATTCCACATTTTAGTTTTTCTCTAAACTTCCCGGCCCAGAACAAAGGGCTCCATGAGTGAGGCCTTTCTTGCTACTTCCTGGCTTGGCCTGAAGTCAGATGCAGCAGAAAAGAACCTCACAAGTAGGTCTGCTCTCACCAGATCGCCAGCCAACTTGGGAAGACTCGATCTGCCTGTTGAAGTTCTGAGCACACTGTCACACCAAACCCAAATGCTTAGCCGTGCCGTCGTCTTCCCCTGCTCCCCACCACGAGTGTTAATGCTTCTCCAGCTCATCCCTTTCTCTTGCAACTTTTCCACTCCCTTTGAGTCAGCATCGGTGACACGTTCTTCCCAGTCACTGCGAGTCTTGAGTCTTGCTAAAACGAGGTTCTCGGGAACAAAGGGAACTTGAGTTCAGGGTTAAGATGCTAAAATCAGATTGTTCTTCCCTGGCAGTAAATTGGTATGCCACTCTCACCACTGCCGCAGATAAAATTAACCATGCGTTGAAATCATTGCAATAGGCAGTGTCATCAAAGCTTATTTGTAATGAAAATATGATGTTTCAAACCTAAACTCAGGAGTATAATGAATGTAGGACCATATGTTCCCCTCCCACGCAGGGCTGCAGAGAGGAGATGCTATTTAAAATATGTAACTGTGGATGGGGCTTGTGGTTTGCTCTGCATTCCTCTCCCCTGGTCCCCGGTGGGTTGTTCAGAAAGTGGAGGTGGGTCAGAGGTGCCCAGGCCTGGCAGGAATGGCTCCTGGGTCTGAGGTGGTGCCAGTGGGGTCTGTGGCATGATCAGCATCTCTCTCAATTCTGTGGCACTTGTTCAGTCCTAGGTGATCTTCCTGTGGCCGCTACTGTCCCCCTAGCAGTTGTGCTTGGACAACTCCTGTAATGAGGAGGTGGGACAGGAAAGACCAGATACAGAGTCTAGTGAGAGTGACCCCTGGGCCCCACGAGCATGCTCAGAGTCCTGAAGGTGGGGCTGGTTTGTGTTCTAACTCGCCTGAAAAACAGGGATGGAAGAAGTCTTCACTCTAACAGCCAGGAGCCCGCGTTCTTCTTGATAGCCTTTTCCTGCCCAAAGCTGGCTCTCTGAAGGCACTGACCGCTGTCAGGGGACTGCGCTCTGGCCACCCGGACGCTTGGCTTTCCAATCCGGCCCCACTGGAGGTCCCAGATGTGTAACACTGAATCCTCACGCTGACCTGGGCAGGCAGTTATTACCACCCCTATTCTCCAGAGGAAATTGAGAGGTGTAGTTGCTTACTGGGTTGGTGACTAACAAGCTGAACCATTTCCTGCTTGTTGCTGCTGGAGAAGGGAAAGCAGAATTGCACAGAGGAGTCTGATGACCTGTTTTAATCCTTGCTTTGCCGTTATCTTAGTCCATTTGGGCTGCTATTACAAAATACCATAAATTGGGTAGCTTATAAACAGTAGAAATTCATTTCTCATAGTTCTGGAGACTGGAAGTCCAAGATCAAGGCAGATTCAGTGTCTGGTGAGGGTCTGCTTTCTAGGCCAGAAATGGCAACTTCCTGCCATGTTCTCACACGGTGGAAAGGGTAAGTGGTGTCTCTGGGGCCTCTTTTGTTAGGGTTCTCATCCCTTTCACCAGCGCTCTGCCCTCATGACCTAACCACCTTCCAAAGACCCCCACCTCCTAATACCATCACCTTAGGGTTAGGATTTCAACATACGAATTTTGGGGGGACACAAACACTCAAACCATAAACTTAATAGCTGTAAGACCTGTTGCAAGTTACTTACTCTCTCTGGGTCTTGAATTTCTCATCTATAAAATGGGGACAATGGTTATCTGAAAAGTCCTTATGGGGATTAAATGAGATATTACATGTAAAGGGTGAGGATCAGTACATAAAGACTGCACAAAAAATCTTGCTTATGAATCTTGTGCTGCTGCCTCTGCCAGGGTCTGTGGAGTTGCCGTGTTCCTGCTGTCTCTGAGCCATTCCGACCCCACACGCCTGCCAGCCAGCCTGGCTGGGGAGGAACCAGATGGTGGTGTCTGGGGGCTGTCTCCTTTCCCCTCCCCGCATGATGGCTCTGGGATGTGGACTGTGGGAACCAGACAGACACAGATTCAGATCCCACTTACCGACTGGCTAAGCTCTAGAGCCTCAGTTTCCCCACTATAAATTAGTAACACTTGTGTCTACTTTTAAAGAGATTTTTTACAGAGATTACTTGAGACGATATGTGTAATGTTGCTGGTGCATTGCAGGAATTTTATGCCTGTGAGATTTTTTTGTTTCCTCTCCTGCTTTTAGCTGTCTTCCTCTGGTGCTTATATTGTGTCCAGGCCTCTCAGAGCATCATCTGTCCCAGGAGTATTTGTAACCTAAGAAGGGGACTTGGGAGGACCAGAAAAGCATTTAAGATGTATGTTCCAGGTGGAGGAATTTCAGGCACCTTTTACAAGTACAAGATGAGGATTTTGGAGGTGGGTAAGAGAGTGCAAATAGGGGGTGGGTTTGTAGGGAGGTGGTGGGTAGAGGGTGGCTCTTCCAGTCACTCATGTCTCCTCAGATCATCTCAGATAAGTGACTGCATTCATTTCCTCTTTACTGTCTCTCCCTATTAAAGCATACAGCATGTTTTCCAAATTAAAATCCTCCAACCAGTTGCTCTTTATAATTTTTTTCTTTGCCGAGTGTATATACTGTGCTATTGTAAAGTTGGGCAGGCCTCCAGCTTCTCTTTAGGCTTGTTAAAATAATGAGGTGCAAATGAAGAAGTGACCATCTCGGGTCCCTCCTTAGATGCTAATTTGATCTCCTGACAGTTTGATGGCTCAGTTGCCACAGAGAAGCCCCTCTTTCTCCCTTTAGTTTTTACAACCGAGAAATTAGAAGGACAGTGGCTGCATTTTAAGATGAGGGCTTTCAGGTCTAGTGAAATAGTTAATTTTTGAGAAACATTCTGAGTGTGCTTCTGGTGAAACGGTGGCATAGAGAGCCAAAGGGGTCCTACTCTGGGCTTGATTCTTAGATCTTAGCTTGAGAGGTTTTGTTATCCAATGGTGGGGGCAGGATTTCGGGGAGAGAGGAGGAAAGTCTCCGTGTCTCATCTTCTTCATTTTGATCAAAGGTCTTTTAGAAAGGTTTCCTGACAAAAGAGCCTCTCTCACTGCGTGGGGAAAAGCAGGCTTGCCATTCCATTTCATGTTGAGACAATGCAAAACAAAATCCCTCTCCAATGACTGCCTGATAAAGGAATAAATTGACTGTACAAGGTGATGCGTTTGATAGGTCATTCTTGCCGATGCGCTAGAAACACCTTCTATTAAGAACAAAATGAGGACAAATTTGTTATGCACCTTTTGTTATTTTTAGATTGCATTGACATTTTTTTTTTCAGGTTGGAACCTATTATTCTGAACTTCCTAATAAACAGCAGTGACTTAGAAAATGTTTCATTGTGTTGACCTCTACTTAATTTTCTATGCAAGTGGAAAAAACTATTACGGAGGACCAATCAACACTTTAAATATCCCATGTGTATATGTTATGCTTATAAATAGATGTGGATATGGCTTTTGAGTATATTTTTATCAGCCTGTGTAAGGGTAAAGGGCTTATTTTAAAATATGTATGTGTGTGTGTGTGTGTGTGTGTGTCTATATTTATCTGTTTCTGAGAATGGGGGAAAATGGTTCATTTAAGAACCATTGTGGCTCTAGAGATCACGTGGCTGCTAAAATGTTAAAACTGGGTAGTGTTCTAAAAATAATAATATTCCACTGTGGCTTGCGTTTGGTGAGAGCTCTGTGTGGGGCAATTAGATAAAAATGATATCCCACTGCCGTTTTCCTCTTTAGCAGAGGGCAGTGATCAGGAGTTGAGCTAAAAGTGTTTGCAGGGTCCAGAGAAACTCCTCAAGGAGAAATGCATGTTGGAGCAGCACCTTTTAACGTTTGGGGGTTTTTCTTTTAATTTTCTTCAAACGTTCCAGCTGTAGGAGGGTGGGTAAGGCAGCTGTTCTTTGCAGCTCCTCTTCTGGCAGGCCGACAAGAAAATCAGAGAGCTGCTGGAGTCCCCTGACTTGGCCCATAAATAGTGGCAAAGTGCTCGGTTTTGAAATGCCTGTGTAGCTCATTGACCACACGTTATGGCCGGGATGCTAATGGTTTATGTGGCCTGCAGGTGACAGGAAGATTTCTGCAGGCAGGGCTTTGTTGTAAATTCAGTCTGCTGCCGCCTCCTACGGATCAGAGGTAGTTTCCAAGTGATCACAGGCTTTTTGAGTTACTGCGAGGAGAGCCAAGATGAATGATGGGTTGGCCTAACACAGCTGTTGCTCCTGTCGTGTGGAATTCCAGAGGATGCATAAAAAGAGATTGTGCTGTAGAGATCTGGGAATTAGAAATGAGGCCCAACCGATGCGACAAGGTGGGGACTTTTGTGAGGATGCTGTAAGGAATGCTTGGAGCTTTTAGCTTACTGTTCTAGAATTACAGTGGGCGTGAGGCTAATTCGCCCAATATGTATTGATCTTCCTTATTATTACTAATTATTATTAGTAGCGATTATGTCTTGTTCCTGTAAACGACTTTTTAGTTCCACAGTTCTCCTCTATCTGTCACCTGGTCTCAGCCTCCGTAGCAAGTGGCACATATTTATGGAAAAGCTGGCAATCTTTTCAGGGGAGTCACTGAACTCCTTTTGTAAGGGCCATTGTGTGCTACATGCTGTTGAGACTTAATTGGAAAGACTCATTCTCTGCCCGCTAGGCACATACAGTCAAGAGGGATGAGAAAACTGCATATGCCGGACACGTAGTAACTGTCCTCCAAAAGGCTCTTTAAAGATAAGGGAAAAAGGGGGAGAGGATTTTTTTTTTCTGTCTGTTGCGCATCTGGGCAGTCTTGTTCCTGAAGAAATAATGTTGATAAACAACAGCTACATCTAGTAACTGTCATATGTGCTTTGCCCTGTCCTGGCTGGTGCCTTGCATCAATTTCTTCATTTAATGGTCACAGAAACCAGACAGCATTGATACTATCATTAGCTATGTTTCATCGAAGAGAAAACTGAGGCATAAAATGAGTTCAAGGCCATGCAAGTGGTAAAGGCATTGAATGCAGGACATGAATCCAGGCCATTTGGTCTTTTTGGAAAAGCTTGAAGCTCTGTATTTGTGGGATATTATTACTTCATGATTTCAAAAGCCTTCTGGGAATCTTACTGCTCAGTACAAATGTAATCCTTTTATAAGAACCTGAAATATATTTTTTTCCAATGATTATTTACCCAACTTTACTGTGTAGGTTCCTGGTCATTCATTTTTTTTTTTTTTAAACTTTGTGGAGGCCAGAAGAGAACCCAGTTGGAGAATGTAGCATAGTTCTGAGAGTGGACTTTCCAAGGGAGTCCAACAGAACAGGACTCCTCAAAGAAAATGCAACAGAATATTTTAACATAAGAAGGGCAAAGCTGTGGTGTGGAGGAGAGAGAGGATTAGGAGTCTGAAGGTCTGAGTTTGAGACTCCGATGAGTTTTCACAGAATCCTGTCTGGGCTTTAGTTTCATCCCTTGTGAAATAGAAGCCATGATAGTTGTCTTGCCTGTTTCTTCATGTTCCTTGATTCCTCGTCCGAGCCTTTGCATGTGCTGTTCCTTCTGCCAGGAATGCCCTTCCCATATCTTTGTGCTGGCTGATTGTCCCTCATCATGCTCACAAATCAGCTTCTAGAGAAGTCTTCCTTGACCACGTTACTAAAGCAGCAGCCCTCTACTCTCAAGCCTCTATTGCATTCTTTTTTTTTTCATATTTTTCGTAGCACTTATCACCTTTAGAAATAATCTTTTAATTTGCTTATGTGTTGATTGTTTGTGATCCCAGACACTTACAGTGTTAGCTCCTGAAAGTGGCACCATGACCATCTTGTTCACTCCATAACCCCAAGTGCCTAGAACCATGCCTGGAGCAGAGAGGGCACTCAATAAACATTTGTTGAAAGAATGAATGAGAAAATGAATAAATGAGTTATCTAATTGGAGAGTTATCCAAGATAAAGTCAACAAAAGTTATGTACAAACGATTGTAACTACCGAGCACAAACACAGGGAAAACAAAGGGGCAGATTTGCTTAGGATATTTAAATGCACCAGTGTGCTCTATCAGAAAACTTGCTTAGGTGGCTGCATGAGGTCTTTTCTGCCATCTGCTTGTGTCAGTTCCAATAACTGGAATGCAAGATAATAGCTAACTTAAAATTAAAAAGCCTCTTCCCCCATTATCCTCACCATAATGCAGGAATTGAGTAGGTAAATTTCTTGGATATGTTCTTGATTGGAATTGAATAAAAATCAATGTAAAGTGAAGCCCAAAGCCTACCTTTAGATCTTCCTTTAGACAAAGTTTCATGTCTCTGATCTTATCAGGGAGAACAATCAAAGCGAGGAATGTGCTGGGTCAGTCTTTGGATTAGACGGAGCCGAGGAATAGCCATTAATGATTTTCTAATACTCTGTCAGCATTAAAGTGCTATGTCATTGGTATATGAAAACAACTTCTGGTAGCCATATAGAGTTCTCATTTTACTAGGAGCTGGTTAGAGAGCCTCCTAGGTACACTGCCGTCTTGCATTCTATTTTAATTGGAATAATATAATGCCTGGTGGAAAATGCTCAAGAATCAGAAAACCCTCCAAATAGGGGATAAACTTTCAAGATAAGATTGAAATTGAGATGTTTGTTTTTCGTCGTTGCGTGGGCAGAATGATGTATGCCACGCTACTCAGTTTTTTGCAAGCCACAGGATTCTCCTAAGCGTGTACCCTTACCAGAAAAATGTTTATTTAAATATTGTACCATCCCCACAAGCACTTTTATTATTTACCGATTTAAAAAAATGACATCATTACTTTTCTTCTGAATATTTTAAAGCAGCAATTGTGCAATTAAATTACTGAATTCATTTATATTTAATTGTGCTTTTCGTTTTAATGTGCTATTGGACGACATTTCTTTCTGAGGCTGTTAGTTTTCCACGCAACATGGAGAATCTAAGGCTATATCAAGGAAATATATTACATGGGCAAGACAAAGTCTCATTAGTGTTATTTATAGCATGCTGAAACCTCATTAGAGGAAGGTATGCTGGATTCAAAAATGCATTACCGGGAACGCTTTATTTTTTGTACTGGAGAAATTGCTTTTATTGTGTTTCTTTGTCACAAGCATAGTGGCTACTGGACATTTTGGTTTCTTAAAGTATGAAATAAATTAAGTTAGAAGAAAAGAGTAATTAATCCACTGGCAAGTATAGCCTCATCATATTAACAGAATGGCCTACACATGGTTCTAAGGAATTTCTATTTACCCACGCACCTTACCCTCGACTAACCATTAATTTATAACTTGTTTCACCTCAGGTAAAAAGCAATATTTTTCAGGGCAGTAGTTTGCATCTTAAACAGTAATAATGTGCTTTTAGTGCATTTCAAATCAGGGATGAGTGAAACCTGAGGTGCAAAGTCACAAATTGCCCAATTTAGGAAGTTCTGCTTGTTCTAATGTGAGCCATATATTCAACCCTGCGTAAATATCGTCCGGAAGGCATGCTGGGGGATGTGATTTGAGGCAAATGGGAACAAAAGAATGAGTCCCCGAGTTGTCACTCTCAGGAAGGAAACTAATTTGAAGCGTGCGGCTGCCCGTCCTTACCATGCTGCTTAGTGAGGTGGGGCAAGGAGACTCTGGGCTATTGCAGTTAAAACTCTGCTTTTTCCGGAACTTTGTCTTGCTGCGGGGTGCGAGAGTGGAAGCAGTTTAGCCCCCATTGCTGATTTCTCTGCTCCGTTACCATCCTGTCTGTCATTGTCATCTGTCTTTGGGCAAAAGGCCGTATCAGTTTGGAATGATTTCCACTGTAAGATTCAGAAAGCCCAACTAATGGTTACTTATATAAGTATAATACATTTATTATTTACTTAATAGAAGACTGAGCAATGCCATTCAGAAGCCAGGTTCTTTCCAACCTTCTCTGTTCTCAGCCTTTTCTCTTCATGTTTGTTGTTGCATGGTCTCAAGATAGCTGCCACAGCTCCAACTATCATATCCTCACACTGAGCATTGCAAGCGGAAAGGGAAGGGCAGGGGCAAAAGTCTTGTGAGTTTTTATCTTTTTTTTTTTTCCCATAGATGTGAAGCTCCTCTCTCAAACTCTGCAGGCTTTTCTTTAAGTTTCATTGGCCAGAACTGGGTCACTGGGCCGTTTCTACCACCACACAAATTACTAACAAAGAGCAATCAAATGACCAGGATTGGTCCAGGGCATGGAGAGAGATCTCTGTTCCCTAACATCAAGGGTTCTCCCTGCAGGGAGGAGGTGGTGTTATGGCTATTGGGTAAAGACTACCTAATATTCGTTGTCTGCTCTGTTGGCTGCAAAGCAATTTATAAGATGGTCCGTGCACGGTAAATATTTCTACTAGTTACATTTGTGATCATGCTCTCTGGACCAAAATACAGAAGGTTTTTTCTCGTCTATACTTCCTCTTTCCATCCATCCATCCATTCACCCACCAACCTACCTACTGAACGTTTGAAGCACAGTTGGCACTTGCTAGGTACATATTAATTGCCTTACGGGATAGAGCAATAAAGCAGACATGGATTGTGCTCTCCAAGGAACTCTAATATATTTTGGAAATATACACATGCCTAAGTAATTGTAATCCAAGAAAGAAAGCAGGGCTTGACCTGGGAGTTCAGGGCTGGGAGCATCAGGGAAGCTTTCTGGAATAAAATGGGATTGGAACATTTTATATCTAACACCTGTATTAAACACAATAGCCCACTCTGCAGCTTTCTCATTGGAAAAAAGTTTCTCTGGAGTTATTTTTGACTGCTTCTCTTTCCCCATTTCCTGTGGCCGCCAGTGACACATCTAGCGGCAGAGCGGTCTCTGGTTGAGAAAGGAGTGGCGCTAGGGCAAGAGACAGGTCTTGACGTTGCTTTGCCTCACTTGATAATGAGAGCATTTGAATTTGTGGATGAATTGGGTGGCTGGTTTTCATGAGATTGCTATTGGAATTATGTCACCAGTGACTCCAAGTGATGCATCCAGGGCGAGATCACTACAGCAAAAACCAAGAGAAGAAATGGGAATCATCGGCCAGATTAATGGTGATGAATGATTATGACATTGATGTTGTCTAATTTTTTTTTCCTCTTGGAAGCAGACAGCCCCGTATTTGCCTATATTTCCAAGACAAAATGACATAAATAGCTCCTAGGTGTACATCTACAAATGGCCTACCTGCCAACTTAGACTTGATGTCAGAAACCGTGTAGGGCAGAGGGGCAAACTTGAGGCTTGTGGTCAAATCCAGCCTGTGGTCACATTTTGTTGGGTGTACATGGTATTGTAAAAAATCATGAAATTAAAAAAAGATAAAAAGTCAGATTTCTGACTTTTCTTTAAAAAACAGAAAAATACAGAAAGTCTGGGTTCACATTCCCACATAGCAATAATTACCTGGAACTAAGAAGTCCGAACTCCTCTAGTCAGGGCATGCCCCTTTTGGTCTGCCACAATCACTACCATTCCCTATTGTCTTACATGGCACGTCTTGACTCATTTACATTCCCTGGCTGACAGTGGAAACTCTGGAGTTGGGTATCCCTGACTTTGAGGTTTTAGTTCACATTTAGGCAAAACAGAACAGATAAACTCCACCTGTTTAGAAATTATTCTACTTTTCTTATCTTTCAGATTCCTCAGAGCAAAGATTACTGTTGTCTTCTAAAGGTTTTATTGTTTTGTTTATTTTGTCTAAAGTCAAGAATAATTTCATCTTTGAATTGCTAATAGTTTTCTTAATAATGTGTTGACATTTCAGTTAGTTTTAAATGAAGTAAAACTACTTGGGCAGAGTTAAATGTAAATTAATGTGTTTCTTCAGAGCTCTATGTGTGTAGTTGTGTGTGTGTGTGTGTGTGTGTGTGTGTGTGTTGCGTATAAATTCTCTGCACTGGGAGCCATTTTGGAAGGCAATTAACTCTTTCAAGAACTATCACTGAAAGATCCCAAGTGGTTTGAAAGAGTTAACCCACCTCCCAAGTATGCAATTAACTTCTTTGGGGCACTGCAATTTATAGTCTTGGAAAATTTGGTTGAGTTATTGCAGTTGTTACTATTGCTGTTAAATAGTAGTAATAATGGATTTATGTAGTACCTTGACACCATGGAGCTAAAAACAATTACATTTAAATATCAATTTAATTTAATGTGAAACCATGTTTTGTCTAATCGTTGTAGCTAATTGCCATCCTTTAGAAGCCGTTTCCACAACATTTTTATTAACAGTCTGGTAGCAAGTTAGCTGTTCAGAAGTTTCTTACATGAAGTATCCTGCAGTGCGAATTTATGTGTGTCAAAAATATCTTTTTAAATGTAGTTACTAGCTGATGTGTATATAATGTATGACCTACCAAAGATTAGAAAAGTCAGTAGAGAGAACATGTCTTTGAATCAAATAAGTCTGGAGAATGTTCATGAGGCTGAGTTGAAGGCTTCAGACAATGAAGTCAATAGACACAACAATGTGAAAAGAAAGTTGGCTCTCCTACCCTTTTCATCAACTAGGAATCCCTATTAACAATCGATAGCTGCTCAATAAACACCCAGAGATCAAACGGCATTAAGTAATGTTTGTAATGATTTCCCTAGAGCAACGCAGGATGTGTGACCTCAGAGTAACAACAAAGAAAGATTAAATGCCTTAAGTGCTTTCTCCCTTAGCCCCTCAAACAAGAAATGATCAGAAAGTCAAAGTCAGTGGGCAATAAAACAATATTTAATTTCTTTATAGATAATGACCAGCCAGAATATATAGTGCTGGGCTTAAAAGTCAGAGGGCCTGGTTTTCGGACATAATTCTTTTACTTTTTAACTGTGGGACCTTAAGCAAGCTACCAAACATTTCTGAGCCTTTTTCAGCTTCCCTTTTAAAAATGAAGATAGATGTAACATATATCTCATCAGGTTCTTGAGAAGTTTAAGTGAGATGATAAATGTGTAGAGCTCGCATAGTGCTGGGCACACTGGAGATGTTTAATGTGCTTGTCAAGTGTTAGTCCCTTTCCCTTTTACATCAAGAAAAATTTTTTGCACCTTGTATATTAGGAATTTTCCAGAAATTGCCAGTGTTATTGTACCGAGCCCATGAAGATGATCTCATTGTTCTGACCTGTGTTTCTTACCCTGTCCGAAAATGCCCTTCTGGCTACCAACACCTGGGCCTTCTTTCTTGTTGATTATTTTTCTGGTGATTTGGAGATTCTTCTGGCAGAGCTGGGGCCAGAGTTGCTAGAGTTGGAGCTGAGACTTTAAGTCCTGTAGCACTAAATTAAGTGATTTAAACAGTGTTTGGTTTAGTATGTGCTGTTCAGGCAACAGAATAGCATGTATCTGATTTCATGCTCAGAGTAACCTCTTCCTAATAACCACAAGTTGAGATGTTTGGAAGTGAAGCAGAGCTTATTGAACTCTTAGGTTAAAATCTGATGTTGCTTTTAACCACATTTGGGTCATCTCCATACACAATGTGTCCGTTGGTCTTCTCACCTAAGGCTAAGTCATGTGCTCAAAATGGGTAGGGTAGACCAGATGGCTAGGTCAGGGCCCTGGAATCCCGGCCAAGGAGCTTGGGCCTGCTGTGGTAGACAGCTGAGCACTGGGGCATGGCAAAGAAGTGGTGTGGAAGGAAGTGCCGTCTGGTCACCACCTGTAAAAGGATGGAGCACTCAGAGGGCAGCGTCGGAGAGCCCTGCTGGGAGACGGTTGCTGCCAGGCGCTCCTCCCCTCATGCCTCACATCTTCTCCGCCTCCTCTGCGGGGATGCTGAGCTCATCTGCAGCAGCTGGAGGGGAGGCTGTCTGGCTCTGTGCCACCACTTCTAAAGAGGCACAGGTAGCCCAGAGCGTGTACGTCCAACAACAGCGCCAGCCTTGCCTCCCTGCCCCTCCCCCTTCTCCCACACCCTTGAACTTGTTCCTCCTCCCCGCCTTCTTGCTCACGACTGTGTGGAAGCCGAGGAAGGGAGAGAGGTGTGGGACACCCACTACTCAGCATCTGTTTTCAAGGTCGATTGTGGGGATCAATAATTGAACAGTGAGTTTTAAATATGAAGTGCCATATAAATGCTAAATAGACTTGTAATTGATGGGGACTGTAACGTTTCAGATACCGTAAGTTGGGATGGGAATGAATAGATATAAGGGCTTATTCCATAAATATCATGAGAAAGTAACACATTCATTTGTTCAGCAAATATTTATCGAGTGCCTCCTAGGAGCCAGACATTATGGTAGGTGCTGGAGAAACAGAGAGACCGACCACAAAAGCAACGCTAAACCTCCTCTGCACCCCGGTTCCGGGACCTTACGTGCCGATGGGGAGAGACAGGCAATAAGCAAATGAATAAGTAAGATCTATAGTATTACAAATGGCAGTAAGTGCTACAGTGAAAAATAAAACAGAGGGGATAAGGAGTTGAGGGAAGGTGAAATTTTAAATGGGGTGCACTAGATAAGGCCTTGTTGGGACCATATTTTAATAATTCATTCTTACCAAGTTGAGATTTTCCAAATTAAAATCTATTTCAACCTGACATAAAGAATGCCTTATCTGTTACCTAGACATTTTTTCTAGTAACAGCATGGTTTATGGTTGCGTTTATGGCTGCAGGTGTGTGTGTGTGTGTGTGTGTGTGTGTGTGTGTGTGTGTGTGTGTGTGTGTGTGTGTGTGTGATTTTTATAGCTTCAGAGTTAGGATTTGTTTTTACCAATATTTTTAAGTTCTAAAAGTTCACTGATCTTTTTTGCCAATTCTTTCCAGTTTTTTCAACCTTCCTCCTCCCATCTCTTCCTCTCAACACATTCCTTTTGTTCCCTAAGTCTAGTAGCATCTTCTGGCCAAAGTTACCCCTGTGGGTGCTCCTAGAAATTCAAATCCAGTGACCCTTGGGGACTCATGGATGAACCCCAGGTTCCAGTGGGCTTGCATAAAAATGTGCACAGCTGTGAAATAAGGGGCCAGAGTTCAGGCTGTGGAGTCAGTGCTGAGATCTTGGGCAAGTTATTTGATCTTTACAGTCCTTAATTTCCTCATCTACAGAATGGGGGTAACGATTTCTCCTGCAGAGAGCTGTGGTGTGACCTTAGGGAGTCGATCCGTGGACTGTGAACCTCATATGTAGCACATTGCCTGACGTTTAATAGACTCAAGTGGCGTTAGGTGCTCACCTTCTGATTTCCTCCTCATTCTAAGTTTTGAAAGATAATTAGTATAGGATTGCTATTTTAGAACCGGAATGGATTGTGGAAATTATCTGGTCTAATGGTTTTCAAATTATTATTATTACTTTTAATCAATAGAAGGAACCCTATTTTTTCTAAATGAAATGCAGCATGGAACCTCTGTACGTAAGGAAGATAAATAGGATTAATCTTATTGGAGTGGGAGCAGGAAGTCTGGAGCCTGCCCACTGGTATATGCTCCCTGAGATCTCAACTTTTTCTCCTCTCCCAATAGCAGCCTCTAAGCCCTTCTGAGACATACTAGAGCTTCTTAGGTCTTTTAGACCAACCAAAACAATTTATCAACATGGGAGGGAGGCTGACTCTAATCTTCTCTCAAATACTGTGCATCTTTAAGTATTCTTTGTAAACAATCGATCATACCTTGCCTCCTCGGTAAAAAAAAAATTGGGTGTGGAGCCTGGGGTTCATCCAGGAGTTGCTAAGGGTTTCACCCCACCTGTTCCATTCCCTTCCCCTTGTGGTCTACTGAATTTTTCCTTCAAGGTCACCAGTGGCTATGTACTTGGCAAACTCAATGAATTTTTCATCCTCTTTGATTTCTATGCAGCATCTGCAACTGACAATCTCATCCATTCTGAAACTCCATCACCCTGGATTTCCATGATCCTACAGTAAAGGCCTGAGGCCTCCCAATAATGCTTTCTAAACGAGAGCTTTGATTGCTTCACTCCCTTTCTCAGAAGCCCCCCATGGCTCCCTATTGCCTGTAGAATCAACTACACATACTGCAACCACTATTCAAGGCCCTTTTTGATCTATCTGATATTAAGCTTCTTTTTTAATTTTAAATTTCGTGACTGCTCTAGATCATTGTCTGAACCTGTCTTAGACCTCTCAAACTGTGTTTTTAAAGTTGAGATGGTCCACTTATGGCTGGGGAAAGAAAAAATTAGGGCGGAGTTAGAGAAGATATAAAAGAGAAAGGCCCCTTTCATCTGGGCCTGGCGAGGTGGGTGAGATTTAAGATGGTAGAGATGGCAGCAAGAATGTGACATACCCGCTGTGATTCATTAAGAGTGTTTGGGCCGGGCACAGTGGCTCATGCCTGTAATCCTAGCACTCTGGGCGGCCGAGGCGGGTGGATTGTTTGAGCTCAGGAGTTCGAGACCAACCTGACCAAGAACGAGGCCCCGTCTCTACTAAAAAAATAGAAAGAAATTATCTGGACAACTAAAAAATATATAGAAAAAATTAGCTGGCCATGGTGGCGCACGCCTGTAGTCCCAGCTACTCGGGAAGCTGAGGTGGTAGGATTGCTTGAGCCCAAGAGTTTGAGGTTGCTGTGAGCTAGGCTAATGCCATGCCACTCACTCTAGCCAGGGCAACAGAGTGAGACTCTGTCTCAAAAAAAAAACAAAAAACAAAAAACGAGTGTTTGAGTACATGCCTTTGTCAACCCTACTAGATTGGAAGTTATTTGGAATCAGGGACCAATGTGTTATTCATCTTCAGAGCCCCTATTGTACCCAGCTCACAACTCTGTTTATCATAATCTTCAACAAATGAATGCACAAAAGAAGGAAGGACTGACTGAAGTTGAAGTCTAGCAAACTTAAACAATACACACGAGTTAATATAGTCTATTAATTAATAGATTAAACCTTTCAAAAAATGAAAACTAATATAGAAATGTGTTTTTATTAGCTAATTGCCTAATACGTTTTTTGTTTTGTAAATGATGGAATTATGCTATGACGATGTATTTGTGTTCATTAATAATTTTGTCAGGAGAAAGCCAATGTCCTGTTGAAGTTATTTGTATACCTGGACTTTTTATCATGGCTTTTCCAAAGGAAGCCATGTCAGTTATTTTTTGCCAAATAATGCTATATCACAAAGCACTCTGAAACTTAGTGGCTTGAAACAACCATCATTTCTCATTTCTATTATTTCTCACAAGTCTAAGGGTGATCCGTGCAGATCTGCTGGTCTGAGTCAGGCTCTGCTGATCTCAGCTGGGCCCACTCTTGTGTCTGGACCAGCTGGTGGGTCAGCTGGGGCCTGGCAGGTCGAGCAAGCAAGGATAACCTTGGTTCTGCTTTAACTGGTCTCAGGCTACCCCAGGCTTTTTCTCTGAGTGAAGGCAAAGGAAAAAGAGAGAGATCAGAAGTGTGCAAGGCCACCAGGCTCAGATTACACACTGTCCCCTTCACCACACTCTATTGGCTAAAACGAGAGACAAGGCGGCTGAGATTCAAGGGGTGGGGAGATAGACTCAACTCTCCCATCCACTGGGAGACGTCGCAGAGTCACGGGGCAACGGAAGTGCGTAGAGGGAGGGACAGAGATCTGGAGACATCTTTGCAATCAGGCTGCCACTGAAGATCTACATGCCTCATTAGTTTTTCTTGAGATTAAGAAGGAGATTGAGGAAGATGCTCGAAAGACCATGGGCTTCCTTTTTCTCGATGAGACTCAAGATGCTACTTGAATGTGCTCAAAGTGTTACCGTTCAACCTGCCCCTGAAACGGATTCAATTCTTTAATGGCTAATTCCACATTCTGTCCTTTGTGTGCCCTCTTAGTTTCTTATCTTCTAACCCAGGAAAGGATAGATCAGTTGATTTGTGCCTTTGTGTCTATAACGAGCAGAGAAAAGAAAAGACATTGGGAAGTTCATAGGAAGCAGATATGTGGAGAAACTTAAAATTGAGATATCTTTTGGTTCGCCTCTTTCTGAGTGGCTTGTTTTTTTAAAAGGCAAAATCTGGAAGAAAGTGAAGTCTGGGGACAAATTTCTGGTTTGGGAAGGATCTAACTAGGTGTGTGAGGACATGGGGGAGGGGACTGAATGGAAGTGCTGATCTGGTGTATTGGAAGGCACGAGAAAGAAGGCACTGATCAATAGCTATTTTTCAAGTGCGTAGCATAATTCGTGTCAGGCTGCTGAAATGAGTTAGTGCTTCATAGTTAATGGCTGTGAGCACATTCCTTTATCGCAGCACTCTCCAAAATGTTTGCCATCAACAATTCTAAAAGGCTGTGATTGACTCACAGCCAGGGTGAGTAATGCACTGGAGCTTCGTGAGCTGGGGCATCTTCTCTGAAAACCTTCCCCTTGGACATCGCGTCTCTGTATTTACATCTCCGGCTTGGCTGCCCCTCAAATCGTCCAGTACTCTCGCCATCTTGTTTGAGTATCTCTCTGTTTGCCACATTCCCTTCCTTCACTTGGGGCTCTCCTGGTTCCCCTGTGGAGCCCTTTTTCAGCCCCCAAGAAGGCATCATTCCCTCGCTATTCCAACAGCGCAGGCATCACCCCCGCGCGCATGGAGGGCAGAGTTCCAGACCTCACTCCAGACCTACTGACGCAGAGTCTGCACCGGAATAAGATACCCCGAGAAGAGTCTGAGAAACAACGCACTCTTCCCAAACATTGATTTTCGTCCCCTGCTATTTCTGTTCCCTCCCTAGGCCCTTGTTTCTCTTACCATAGGTTAAAAAATGCTCCCCAACTTTTCCCCAACTTTGTATCACTCTTTACGAGTGACCCCTACATGTGAGGAGCCGAAAATAAAGTCCCATTAAAAGACAACTTCCTTCAAGGTTGCCTGTTTGCTTTGGTGATAGGAAGCTGGTGGTGGCCATTGGGTTTTCTTACTCTGTAAAGCAGGATGAACCACAAGGTCTGAAAATCAGACATTTGCAAAAGCAAAGGCCATGCTGTCTTACTCTCATGCTGCTCTAATGTTAATTAAGCCTTTCTGCCAGAAGAGTGGGTGCTGCGTGTGATTCGAGGCATATAAGAAATGTGCTCCAACGTAAATAGCTTCCACGTGAGTGAGTCATAGCCATTCACTGAGAGCTCACTGTGAACCACGTGCCATCCACATGCGTTGTCTGTGCACGAAATGATTTAATCAGCACATCAGCCCAGTGAAGTGTGATCCCCATCTTCCAGATGAAGAAATTGAGGCTCAGAAAAGGGAAGTAAATTGCCTAAAGTTACACAGGTGGTAAACTGCAGTGTTTGAAAGAGGCTGCATTTTTAAGTACTAGGTGATTTCTCCAACTGAAATTCCTTTCCTCAGCTCTAAAAGGCTTTTTCCTCAGGGTTCACTGGGCATGTATTTTTGGGGAGAGGTGTCACACTAAGCGCAGTGCTGACCTTCCTCCACACTTGGGCACAGGTAGACTGAGTCCCCTTTCCCCACCCTCATCTTCATTGTCTGTTCTGAATGCCGCCTGCCTCCAGGGTGACGTTCACCCTGACACTTTATGACAAGATGTCATCACTCTCTGAATTGTGTCACCTGTGGTCCGATGCAAGCTTTCCTTACCTGTGGAATTACCTGGCACCCACTCTAACAAGGACGATCCATCCTTTGCTCCCCTCTGCTCCCTTCACCCTGCCTGGCACAGCGCCTGACACATCACCGATAACACGTATTTGTTCAGTGAATTGAGTCTGAGCTGCTTTCTCTCCGACAGGGACCTTGGGCATATCAGAGCCCAGGTGAGGGCAGGGGAGGTTACTGACAGAGGAGAATTTCCCTGCACAGCTTATTTCACACTTTTTACCAAAGGCCAGCCCAGATTTCTCTTGCAATACAGCCCACAAAGAGCCACCGCTGCGGTAACGATGAGTAGGAAATACAGTATGTCATAAACCCCCAGAGCCACCCTGGCCGGGCCTCCTACAAAAGGGGACCCTACCCAGCTTTTAAGGAGCTTTTGCTTCTTAAAAATCTCCCTAGTGGAACTCGACTGGGGAAGAAAGCAGACAACATTTAAACCTTCCTCTTGGAAAGCCATTCTGTCTTTGATTTTTTGCTATGTCTTCAAGTGATGTGGGTCTATTTTTAATACCCGTGAGACATGATGTTGTAAGGAGAGCTAAATATAGGGACCACATCCCCCTTTCTTTTAGTCGTTGGCCTTGATCTTCCTAGGAGGAAAGGAACACGCACACAAGGTTGCACCCCGGAGTTGTGACGTTTGCCCTGACGGGCCCTGCTGAAAGGAAATTCATAAATGCTGTGTCGGAAATAAAGATAATGAATGGATTCTTTTATGGAGAAAACGTTAAGTGGGAGTTTATTTATGTTAAACCTCCCCTGTCTGCTGAAGACTGCGAGATAGTTCCTCTTGTTTTCCTCGGGGTCCTTTGGGGACAGCAGTCAGCCTGTGTTACTAGAGTAAGCCTCAGCATCCTACCAACGGAATTCAGAGGAGCAGGACACTCAGCCAAAAATAACACACGGCATCAAAGCAGCAGCTCTAATTCCGGTTCGTTTTATACTGACGAGGCTTTTTTTTCTCTTTTTTAAAGAAGGCATTAGGCGCATCTTAAAAGCAAATGACTTTGTGAGTATCCATTGGACCAGAAGGAGAGACGAGGGCTTCTTGCGGCAGCTGTGAGCCCCAGGGCTCTGCTCTCCATGCCGGGTGCTCTGTCCTGCCTCTGTGTATCCCACGCACCTTCAGGCTCCAACACCGCCATTCATTTTGGGTGGACCCAGGTATTACCAGCAGCTGGGATGTGGCTTGGTAAAGTCCCTGGAGTGAGTCTTAACTCTGGTGCCAGGCGCCAACACCACCTTTAGCCCGTTGTTGCAAAGGCTGACGAAGAAGGGAAGGCAGTTGGGAATGTGGCTAACAGAGGGGCTCTGGAACCATCCACTTGGCCTAGGCTCCTCCCCTTTAAAGCCATGGGAACTTTGGAAAACCAGTCGTCTTTTCCCTGCTTCAATATCCTCATCTTTAAAATGGGGATGATGATGATATCTTACAGAATTTTTGTAAAGATTGAAGTGAGTGGCGTGTAGCAGATGGTCAACATCTTTGAGCCTCTGAGTGGACCACTGTAGCAAAGGGTGAGGCCAGGGAATTTTCTGGAGCAGTGGCATGATTTCATGCCCTCGGTTCGATATATTTACTATGCTTTAACAACCATCCAGGGGGCGGACTTGGCTTAGTTTTGTTTCTAAATCTGTTCACAGTCCTGATTCCCAGGGTTGTTTTCAGTAGGGTGACAGCCTCAGCTTCACATGAGAATTCGTATCTACAAGTGTTGCATCTGTGCTCCATGTGGCTACCTCTTGGAGAAGAGGCCTCCCACTCTCTGCCTCCCCTGCTATGCTGCAATGAATAACTATAGCCCACAACCCCTGCCTAAGGGCTGCAGCTGCAGCTGGAAATATTTGAGGATTTCTTCCAATGAGGCAGAAACCAAAAGTTCTCAGGTTGCACTCTTTCTGCCCAAGTCCAAGAAATACAGTCCCCACCCAATCCTTCACCCTTCCAAAAGAAGCTGCACTTTTGCCTTTCTTTGCTGTTAAATGCAACTCAAAAGACTTAACATCTCAGCTGATCTCCAGGTGTCCTCCCTCTGCAGGGAACCTTTGGAGAAACTGGGCCTCAGGAGCTATTCAGTGATTAAAATCTAGCAGAGAGTTGATTAGTCTGTGCGGACATCAGTGTTTTGTAGGTATCCATGGATGTTTGAATCTGGAAATGAGTCTGAAAAGAAGAAAGGAATCCATAGGTCAGAGTACTGTGAGGTATTGTTCCTGGTACTGTGGTCTGCATTAGTGTAAAAACATTTCAGAAATGATTTTATTTAAAAACATTACCACTATAAATCTAGTTTCAGTGGTGCCTACTAAGGGTATGGCAGGGCCCCATGCTGCTTTTCTCTAAGGACACTGTGCAATACGAGTTGAGCTATATCAGGGCAGTGTTTGGGATGGGGTGATCCCTGGGTTGGGCAGGCGTATTCCCCTCCCCAGAGCTCAGGTACCACTTACAGCTGCCATGATTTGCCTATGTGGCCATCTCTTTCACAGGATGTGAGGGCAAGAATGTGTTTTCCCCATCTCTCAATTGTTAGTATCCACCACCATACTTAGCACATAGTAGGTGTTTAATCTGTGCTTTATGAACCCATGAACATATTCTGGGATAATAAAATGATGTAAAAACATGCTTTTGTATCTGTTTATTCATGAAGAATGAAGAAAGACATTTACCTTGATTTCTGTTACAGGACTGAATATATCTATGATGCCAGTTTAGGACTCAGAAAAATATTTGAATTTGAATTCTGAAATCCAGTTTGGTCTGTTTATAAATTTATGGTTATTTTTCAAAAAGTGGATACATTATAATTGCACATATTTATGGAATACCTGTGATATTTTAATACATGCATACCATGTGTAATGACTAAATCAGGATCATTAAGATATCCATCACCTCAAACGTTTATCATTTCTTTGTGTTGGGAACATTTTCGATAGGAACACTTAAAATCTAAAATGAAGTAAATTGGATAAATCATGGAATTTTTTTCTCTGCCCTTACCACCTCTCTAGAAGTGTTAAACAAATGTATGCTCAATTTCATGGATGATGGGTTAATACATGGTCTACACCTGTAAATTACAGTTTATTTGTTGTAGAACCTTAAAAAATTGTGGCTGTTCAGATAAGAAGCTAGGAAATTGAATTCAGTTTTTATTTTGTAGTTCCTGTCGTAATACTCTCCTGGAAAAAAAAATGAACAGCCATGTTAGTCACAAGTGGCCTTACCTCTAAATTATATTGTTTTTGTGGTTTTAAGCCAGACCCTTGAGTTACTTTAACTTGGTTTTCATGGTTTAATTTATTTTAGCTGGTAAAGATTATTCATCACTCATTTAATTCCAAGGTTATCTATTGATTCTTTTCTCCTCATTTGG
The DNA here is from genome assembly GCF_000956105.1 of Propithecus coquereli. Taxonomy (NCBI): domain Eukaryota; kingdom Metazoa; phylum Chordata; class Mammalia; order Primates; family Indriidae; genus Propithecus; species Propithecus coquereli. The sequence continues at coordinate 3,363,042 of NW_012154951.1, read as the reverse complement.
TATTTTCTGACATTTTGCGGCACTCAATATTGATTCATACAAAATCAGTCATCTGAATGTCCAGAGGAGGCGTCGTTCACTTGTCATCAGCTGTTTTTCAGAACTAGTAAGTGGAATGGCCACGTACGTCAAAGGCGTTCGGTGATTTAAGGGCTGGAGTCCTGCCATTTCACACCTCCTGGGTCATGCTTATGAAAATCCTTGTAGAATTTTGAAAATGCGATCCCTTAGAAGGTTCTCCAGAGGTATTAGCAAGTAGTTTCTTGGTGGGAGGCTAAATTCTTCCTCATAAGGTTTATAAGTCATTCTTTATCTAATCCATTCTAAACCTATGCTTCAAGTTAATGAATAAATATAATACATAAAGCTTGATATGCAAACAGACCTTCAAGGTAAGTCTTCCTAGCCCATTGCTTCTTAGACTTAATGATTCAGTCTTGTTAAAATGCGAATGAAATTCTGTAGGTCTAGAGTGAGGCCTGAGAGTCTGCATTTCAAACAAGCTCCTGAGTGATGCTGGTCTGTACGCTTTGGATAACAAGGCCTAGGAGCACCTTCCGCCAAATTGCCATCTTAATTCCCTCCTGTTTTGAAATTCTCAAACCGCATCTGAGGTTTCCCTCACATTAAAGTGTTGGTATTAGAAGTGAATGGAGAGGGAAGAAATGCCTCCCCCCTCAACTGACATTTTACAATAGCCATCAGAACCTAGTTCTATGTTACAAGTATATAAGCCAATTGGGTAGTTTTAATAAGCTGCAATCAAAAGATTTTGGTGTCTTACAAAGTCAATTTTCATAAGTCTTTGAATTCACATTTTCTAAATTAATTTGTGCCTGGGGGAGTTTGGCAATGCCCCACCTCCTCTCATGTAGCCTCTTCTAAGTTTTCTCTTGTCCCATCCTTATTCCTTGCCTGGGCGCAAGGAGTCTCATTCTCCAAGCTGAACTGGAAAATAACTTGTAACAAAATGTCAGAAGATAAAGCTTTATTTAGGTCATCCCCTTCTAGGAGTATTTGCAACTTCATAGACAATGACAGAAAAGTTTTTAAAACAAAAAGATATGACTGGTGGAATTTTTAGACCGTTGGGGGACTTTTAGGGGACTGGAAAGGGAAGAGGGGAAGAGGTTTCCAGCTTACTTCAAATATATCATGTAGTCTCTTTCTCATTCAGCCTACTTACAAGATCTGTCTTCCCACTCTACTCGTTAGTCTATTGGTTATTATTTCTAGGGGCTTATGACTTGAGATGGTCTTTAAAGGAAACTTTTTGCAGAAAGTATTCTGTAATTCATCTCTGCTGTGTTGAACATTTGCTAAGGCACTACTCTGTGTCTCTGGGCTCTCTTGATGCCCAGGATATCACAAAGTCAGGAACAGGATATAAACATACTAGAAAGGCAAATATTATTTTTGTACTGAATTGGGAAGGATGATATATGGAATGTCTTCACCTGGTTGGACTTAGATTTGATTCTTCGCAAATCGGCGACAGATTCATATGCAGAGAAAAATTGAGGTTCTCTTCTATATGTTGTTTTTTATTACATTATTTTGCTTCAGGCTCAAACATATCAAAGTAATTCAGACACTGTGGATGAAATCATCTGATTTCCATCAATAAGTGTCTACTAAATCTTCCTGATTATAGTCAGTTGGTATTATCACATAGTTATAGAAAGACGTGGTAATGCCATGTAGTAATTAATTGGCATCTACATGGCTCAGATTTATACAAAATTTAATGTTTATAGCTATAGCCAGGCTGTTTCTCACTTAAGTGATGTAAGTACGCTTAGGTATTGAAATGGATTCTGTTTTTTGGTTTGAATATTGGAGTCTATTGCTTTCTATCTCTGTTCATTATGTGTAGGTTAAGAAAAAGTTCTTCTTGGTTTACCATGTTCTTTTTTATAATAGAAACATTCTTATTCCATACACTTGAAAATGGTAGTTGACTGACTAATCACATAAGTTGATTAAATTGTGGAATCATAAATCATATGCTCGCACGAAACATTTGACTTTTGTTTAAAACACATAAATGCACATTTATTCACCACTATTTTGCTGTGGAGCTGAGGCCTTTTCTCTAAGTTTGGATCCAGAAAGTGGAATTCCGAAGTCTTTCCTGTGTAAGCCATATCCCTAAGGGAACCTCTGCAAATTTCAGCTTCAGTTTCTTTAAAATGAATTAAGAATTTAAAGACAGTGACCAACAACCTGAGTGCCAAGTCTGTGTAGAGTTTGTAATCCCCGTTCCACCCCCATAGCAATTTTTTGAAAAGCAACTTTTCTTTAAGGTCTTTCCAAAACATTTGACTTGTTTCATAAAAGCAATAACTCTCTTTCCATCGAAACTTATATTTTATAGTTATGGCTAATTATATTATGAAATTACATTAATAGATACAACTGGCATAAACAGGATTGGGAACAGATACAACTGAATATTGGTAAGCATACAATTCAGCTACATGGGCCCCAAAGGACAAGAGTCCACTAGAAAGTATTCATTCTACCAGCCACCAGCGTTCTATTGACCACCAAGTCATGGATGTCACTGTAGAGATATTTTACAGAGAAAATGGTGAACATAATTATTCCAGTAAAACAGTGAACTGAAAACCAATACTATATTTCCCCCCTTCTGAAATATAAGCACTACAGAGCTAACATTCATATTTTTAGCTTTATCACTCTTATGACAGAGATTTTTCGTTTCTTTGTTTTATTATAGAGTTGACATACAGACACCTCTGGTGGTGTGGATTAGATGCATGATTAGACTTTGTTGGTAGAGCAAATTTCTGAAGGTAAATACCTTACTATTTGCATCTAATTAAAAAAGAGCAAAAACAGAAGTTTATGGGAAAAAATGCCCTATTGGAGTCTGGGAAAATTTCATTGAAATGAATTTAAGGTGGGCTGTATAATGATATGGGCAGTAGGGACTCACAAAAATTCTAGCGTGGATATTAAGTTCGAGTGTGTACAAAATCCCACGGGTCGGTGAAAGATCATAGCATTTTTTCCATGCCTGGGACTCCTTGGCTCTCTACTTATTTTTTTCGGTGTCCTCTTGCACTTGCCACCATGTGCTTCTTTTTGTTTTCTCCTCTAGACTGAATATCTACATCTAACAGAGCAGGGTATATTGCGATCTGCCAGCACTTAGCACTGTGGAGTGCATGTTTTAATTCACCTGGAAAACTCTTTATTTCCTAGTCTTTTTTTTTTTTTTTTTTTTTTTTTTTTTTTTTTTTTTTTTTTTGAGACAGAGTCTCACTATGTTGCCTGGGCTAGAGTGCCGTGGCGTCATCTTAGCTCACAGCAACCTCAAACTCCTGGGCTCAAGCGATCCTCCTGCTTCAGCCTCCCGAGTAGCTGGGACTACAGGCATGAGCCACCATGCCCAGCTAATTTTTTCTATATATTTTTAGTTGTCCAATTAATTTCTTTCTATTTTTAGTAGAGACGGGGTCTCGCTCTTGCTGAGGCTGGTTTCGAACTCCTGAGCTCAAACAATCCGCCCGCCTCGGCCTCCCAAAGAGCTAGGATTACAGGCGTGAGCCACCGCGCCCGGCCTAGTCTTTTGATTCTTAAAATGAAGTATTAACTCATTTTTATTCTGTAAGTTAAAGGGATTTTCCTTAAAAATCAAAGGAGGACTGATTGATGCATTTTGTATAGATTTTTCCTTTTTTATTTTCATATATAATTTTTACAGAAGGAAAATGTTACAAATTCTGAAACTCTTTCGATTTCTTGTTAGTCAGCATATTCTTAATATGCTGCTTATCTTGGGGGGAAAATAGTAGGTAAGGAAAGGGCTTTCCATTATTTTCTGGCATCAGTTTGATATTAATTTCCACATGGTAGGCAGGCAGCTCAACGACCTGACTACAGGCTCCCACTCCCAGTGTTCTGAAAGTGTACTGTTTATTCTGAGGATAGGAAGGGTAGATAAAAAGTATTTGTAAGTACCTAGTTTCCTCTACTTAAAGATTACGTTCTAACCGTACATTTTATTTTATTTCATAATTTATTTTATTTTTAGTTCAGGGAATATTAGTTTGTTAGGGCTGCCCCAACATATGACTATGAAATGGATGGCTTAAAGTCAAACGACAGAAATATGTTGTCTTATACTTCTGTCTATGACCATACCACCCTGAACGTGCCCAATCTCATCTGATCTTGGAAGCTCAGGGTCATTCCTTGTTAGTACTTGGATGGGAGTTCTGGAGGCTAAAAGTCCAAGATCAAGGTGTCAGCAGGGTTGGTCCCCTTTAAAGGCTGTGAAAGAGAATCCGTTCTCTACCTCTCTCTAGCTTTTGGTGGATTTTTGGCAATACTTGGCAGTCCTTAGCTTGTAGATGCATCAGCCTGATCTCTGCCTTCATGCTCACATGGTATTCTCCTCGTGGGCATCTGTCTCTGTGACCAAATTTTCCCCTTTTTATAAGAACACTGGTCATATTGGATTAAACCCCACCCTAATGACCTTGTTTTAGTTTGACCTTGTTTTAGAGTCTTTGTAAAGACCCCATCTCCAAAAAAGGTCACATTCTAATATACTGGGGTTAGGATTCCCATGTGTATTTTGGGAGGACACAAGTTAACCCCCTGAACAGGGCATAGTTATTAGCACTTGCATTTGAGAACATTTTTAAAAAAGAAGAATCTCCCATGGTTCCCAGAGCAGGTTCAAGTTTGTATGGTGTTCAGAGGTATAAGAGCTTGAAACGAAAACTTTTGATTTCTTGAAATAACCAGTGTCATGATTTGGCCAGAATTGTTATCCATACTTTCTTTCCACTTTATTTTCATAGTTGATCCTTCATTTAGTGAAACCATGTAACAAAAGCAGAAACAAAACTTATTCCTTTTTGATTGCTTGATTTAAAAATAGTGGATAAAAGCTATGCTATTTAATAAACTCTTGTATTCATCTATATTCTCATTATGTTTATAATTTGGAGTCACATACTTTGTTTTATCAGCACTGAATTCATACTGAGCTACATTTCCTATTTGATACTTCATGTTGCTTTCATTAATTTCCTTGCTAAGTGATCAGTAGCATTGAAGTTATGCTATTCTGAGTTTGCATTCTGAGACAGAGGGACACTATATTATTGAATGTTTTTACTCTTTCTTTTTAAAATTCATATTTCTACATCTCCTTTAGAAATTGCCACACTTAATGCTACTATCTTATGAGCAGGAAAAACCAAGACTGCAAAAGAAAGAGGAAATAGTGGGGGGTGAGGGGCATCAGTAGAACAGACTGGGATAGTAATAGAATCTATTTCAAATAATATTGCAAGCTTACCCAATGCTTGGGATCTATGCTCTAGCTAGATAATTTCATTTTGTTTTTACAGCTGCTCTGTAGTGAACAGTGTATTGCTCATGATAGTCTAGTTTATGCTGTGGTAACAAACAACCTGAGAAGTTTATTTCTTGTTCACACAACGCTTTGTGTTGGTCCAGGTGACTCTCCAAGGCAACTGCTCTCTATGAGTTGGCTAAACATTCTTGTCTGCTTCGATGGTGAGGCGCGTCTTATCAACACATGTTACTGTAATTGCCGCAGTAGAGGAAGAGCAGCCTGAGAGTCAAGTAACAGTGATTAAGGCCTCCCCCTAGAAGTAATGCATTTACATTTCCTTGGTCAGAACAAGTCATGTGGTTATGCCTAATTTTAAGGGAGTTAGGGAAATGCAGTCTGCTGTGTGCCAGGAAGCAGAGAGGAATGAGATATTGGTGAATGATAATGTGCCTGAGACTATAATACATACTTCCCCCTTATAGACATGGAAACCGGGGCTCAGAGAAGCTGAATAACCTGCCCAGGGACACGGAGTTAGAAAACCATGTTAGAAAATAATGGAATTGCTTATCAAATCTGGGTCTGTTTGTCTTCAAAGACTATGCTGCCAACCGCTTTGTGTGCTGCCTTCTGTAAGAACAGATTTAACCACATTGCAGATGATTTGATTCAAATGGTAAAACTAATTGCTCCCAGTTTTCCTTATGAGGTGCTGTTAATAAAGATTTAGAGGAGATGAGGAAGAACCAGGTGGTTGGTGAGGCTTCCACTGCCACTAGCCACTGGGGAAATTTCCTCGACCCTTGCTCCTCTGGCCTTTCTTACACTTCAGAAGAACATCCGAGAAGCATCTGCGTATTTCCAATAAAACAGAGGAACCAAGGAAGTAAAGAAAGTATTTTGCATTTGTCTGCTTTTCTAAAGATGAGGTGGAAGGTATAGTCTTGTGACTGTTAAAAGGATAATAATGGCAAGTTAGGTTTGTGTAGCAATTTACAGCCTATAAAACACATGCCCGTATAATCTGCAGATAAGAACAAACCTAAGTGTAGTAGTTGACTGTGAGGACGTATCAGTGAGGTGTGATTGTCGAAAGAGAAAATGGGATCTGAGACTGTATCAACCAAAGGGCATTGACTAGCATAAAGTAGATCTTGGAATCAGATCTGGGCTAACTTGTGGTCTCATTACCCATGCAAATGTCTTCATCTTTTTTGGATTCTTCATCTGTGAATCAGGAGCATAATGATGACTTCAAGGAATGTTTGTAATGGGTAAGCTAGATAAGGTTAATAAAGCACTTAACACAACGTTGGGCACCAAGGTCCATGCTCAGTAAATGCTGGTTGTTCTTATTATTACTATGGTTGATATTGTGACAGTTTTTCAAGCAGGCATGTGATTATTTGGCTCTATGTGCAATGATAAATCCTAGCAGGGATATTATGATCACTTCTGGGAGCATTTGAATGCATTTTGAGGCCAGCAACCAGAATGGGGAAATGATCTGAAACCATCTTACATGGTTTGCTGAAGGACCTAACAATATTTAACCTGGAAAATAGATACTTTAGTGGAAGTGTGAGGGCATGGGGCACTACTGTCTCTGGATCACTGAAGGGTTGTCCTGTAGAATAGGCTTTAGTCTTATTCCTTATGGAATTCAGAAGCAGTACATCCATGGGTAGAAGTTGCAGGGAGAGGATATCAATTCATTTTGGGACAAAGTTGCCAACCACGGAACAGGATTGTCTTGGGAGGTACTGAGTTTGTTGTCATTGGTGGTGCAGGCATTGTCTGGATGAGTATTGACAGGGTAACAGGGATTCAAGCAACAGGTGAGAGATTAGATCAGAGAAACCTTAGCTGGTACTCAACACTGAGCTTTGTGATTCTAATCCTGGGTGCATCTGGAGAGCCTTTAAAAACTTACCAGTGTCTCGGGCCCTACCTCAGACTAATTAAATCAGACTTTCTAAGGGTGGGAGGCTTGATTCTGAATAGCAAGAGAGAACATCATTCTGTGTGAGAAATGGTAAAGAAGAGAACAGAGTTTGGTTGGATTTGGCTTGGTCAAGTTCCAAATTTTGAGGAGTCCATCCAAACTCATCATTTTGATGCTAATTTGAGAAGAAGATTGAGGTCTACGCTCAGGTTGAAATTCTGGCTGCAGAACATCTTATGGGGGTAGGAGAGAGGGACTGTGGACGCTCAGGATTCAGCTATGGGAATGAGTCTATTTTCACGCAAAGGAGCTTGCTATTATTCATGTTTACTGGCTGCTGAGTGATTCATATGGTGCTTTTTGGGAGAGATGTATTCAAATGAAATGTGTTGCTACTATGTAAAATAGTTTATTTCTTCTAGGATACACCAGCCCACTGATGCAACTCTACAGAACAGTGCAAATTCTGCTCTGTGTATGAGTGTGTGTGTGTGTGTGTGTGTGTTTGTGTGTGTGTGTGTGTGTTGGGGAAAGAAGATGGGAGTGCACATAGAAATGCATATTTCTAGAGGATAGAGCATGCCTTCACACAGCCCTCCTCTGACCTTTACACCAGAAGCATAAGAATGACCCATTGTCCACTGGCCCTGGAGCTTGGCTGTTCCTAATATCTAGATGCTCAGTGGCTGAGCTGGCCTTCAGCCTGGCCAGTTGGCAGCCATTGGGGTAGCCCCATGTATTCCAAATGTTTTCCCTGGTGGGTTCTTCCTGCCCGATCCCTCATCCTCTGGCATGGCATTTTCTCCATGACAGTCTCCCCCTGAACTGCCCTCGCTGCTGCTTTGGTAAAGGCTTGCAAGGAAAGAGAGTAACAGCCGCTGGCGAATCCAGTTTGTGCAAGCAGCATCGGCAATGGATGAGACCTCCCCCAGGCTGGAAGAAGACTGGAAAAAAGTACTTCAGCGAGAAGCAGGCTGGCAGGTAAGTGATGTCCTCAGCTCCACACAGGACCCAAATCTCTCTCAATGCTTTTAGCCTCAAGTCTAGGTAATACACATATGTCAATTTGCAGAACTGTATTATCTGCAGGCACATCCTTTTGGGAAAAGTCATCATTAGTTTCTATGTCTTTGTAAACCACGCAAATAAGACTCTAAATGAATTTACTCTAGATTCTCGAGCAAGCTAATGGGGTTTTACAAATCTATAGATGTTGCTAAATTTATACTTTCTTAATAAAGGCCCTTGAATTAACAAGTTGCAGGTGTATATCAAAGGAAATAGGCAGATTTGGTTTGTGTGAGTACAAGTTCATTGCAATATAAAAATTTAATGCAACACCTGTCATCAGACTTACTTTATGGTGTTATAGTAGCTTGGAATAGGGGCTCGGTTTTAACCTATTTTAATGAGGTGACCATTCTTTTAATGCAGCGTGCGTGCCTTCCTTATTTATGCTGAACTCATAATAGGTAGAAGCTCTGTAGTATGCAGAGAGTTCAAGCTAACAGATTCATTTTGGTGTAGAGGCGGTTTTCATTTAAAATATGCAAAGCAGTAATGTTTATATGTTACAATACCTATTTCAAATTAGCAAAATTATATGCTCCTGTCTCGTAAGCTGCCAACTGAAATCCCTTCCTAAATCCTGTTGAATGGCTTTGATTACTCTTCTTCACATTACGCATTACACACCTCTAATGCATATTTTTACGCATCCACTCCATTGCCATTTAATTAGACAACAATATTGAAGAGCGATGCCAGAGCTTTTTCCTCTCTTTCTTTTTTTCAATAATGCTGCTGCCTTGTGGAAAAAAGAACACTTCTGTTTATGAAACATTTCTTATGGCTGGTGTTGGATGAAGTGAAACTCTGATTTTCCATTTTGTCTACAGCAGAAAGTTTCACATAAAATGGGTGATTCAGAAAGAGTTGTTTTTTAACATCAATTTTTAAAATAATTGTCCCTTTTTATAAAAAGAAGAGCCTTTTTATAAGATTTCTTCTTCCTCCTGCAATAGACATTTTAGTGAAATGTAATGCTGGTATTGACAAGTATGTTCTGTTCTATGCAATGTGATGTCAAGTAAGGAACTTCAGTAAAAACATCCTCTAGCCTGTCATGAAGTTAGAGTCCTTCCACTTTGAGTGGAGCCATTACTTGGAAAGTAGGAAGGAATGAAAAATAAATCTCTGCATGCTGCTTTGAGGATGCCACGTGGTGGGTCTCCAGGAGTCCAAACGAATATTCAGATATTTTATGGTATGTTAATGTGACTTTTGGAATTTTTTCTTTTGTTTATATGTTTTTCTTTAGAAAGTTGGCATCTTATATACAGTCTGCATTTCAAAGGAGAGTGAAAGGAGGAAGGATGTGAGGAGATGACTCAGACATTTCTGTGGATAAAATATTTAAACTAGAAACATGAAGTCCAAATGTTTATGTAAAAACGCATGTGTCATATCACTGTCAGCATCCCATGAACCTTCGGCTTATCAATTTCCCGAAAGGCTGATAATGAAAATGTTCTACTATTTGCCACCAAACATGTGATCCTGTACAGCTGGTCAACCCCTGTCATTTCCATCGTGATAGCCAAAGCGCTCCCTTACAGATAGTGGAGGTAGTGGTTAGAAAAAGGCCATCCTAGCCTCTGATTTGGTTTCCCTGACTCTTGGTACTGCAAGACATTGGGTGGAAAGGATGTCATAGGGTGTCAGCTACAGCTTCATCTGCTTCTGACCCCCTTCCGGAACCCCCAGGAGGTCTGCCTGCTGCCCTCACTCTTCATTCATTTGTGTTGCCATGTTGGGTCCCCGCATGCATGGAGTGACCCCGCTTTGGTTGACATTCAGGCTGTCCCTAAGGGAGGAAAATAAACCTGATGGCATGAGATGCAAGACCTTTATGTTGAGAGTGACTTCTAGCCATCCATGGTAGTAACGGAGATGAAGGAAGTCAAGAGCATTTCAAAATAAATTATGATGGATGCTGAAGCTTTAGTTTAGCTAAGTACTACATTTCTATCTGGAACTGATCCAATACTTTCCTACCTACCTACTGTTTGTCAATCACAGTACTAGGTGTGTGTGTGTGTGTGTGTGTGTGTGTGTGTGAACAACCACACATACACACACTCCAATCCTAATAAGAAGCCTGATAGGAAAATATAATTACCTCCAGTTTACAGATGAAAAAAATAAAGGCTCAGGGTGGTTATATAACCACCCAAAGCCATCCAAAGTTCACGTTAGGCTTGGTTGACTCCAATGCCTGTCCTTTTCCCACTTCTGATGCTGTGCTATCTGAATTGAATTTTATCTCATTTTTTAATCTCATGGAATAATAGCTTGCAAGCAGCTGTGACGTGGGCAGGCAGGAAGCAAGAGGAAGAAAGGGAAAAAGCATGATGATCTTCTAATGGAATAATCAATCTCTGAATCATTAAGACTTTAATAAAATGTTTTTTAGTAGTTTATTTTTTTAACTCTTACTCTATACCAGGCACTAAACGAAACTTATAATTCTTACAAGTACTCTGACAGAGAGATATTATTTATTTCTATTATATGGATTGGGAAACTGAGGCTCCATGGTGTTAAGGAACATGTCCAAGGTCACACAGCTAATGGGATGTTGAAAACAGATGTGGACCCTGAAGCCTATACTCTTATACAAGGCTGTCTCTCAGAGTATATTTTCAAACTGCATTTGATCATACATATTTTAACTCTTCACAGTGATGTGACGGGTCGGTTCTTGAAAAGTCCCCCTAATAGGTTTTTTATTTTTAATAAATGAAGAGTTGGGCAAAATGCCTTGCTCACTGCTCACTTATTCAGAATGTATTTTAATTGGATGCTGTTTGCCTTAAGTGAACCAGCTTACCCATGGAGCTGGAAATGAACGAGATGCAATTTCTAGAGTCAACTGTAAATCTGAAAATTCATTTAAGCATATAACCCATACTGGAAAACCCACAGCAGCTGTGTCAAAGTTAATGGTCTTGTCTTCCATAGCCCACTTCAGCTCTGGGAGAAGCTCAGGAACAGGGGTGGCAGTGACTTATGCCACCAGGTAGCTGTATGACCTCTGGCAAACTTAACCTGATGTCTGGCTTCTTCACTTGTACACTGAGGTGATGATGCATGGGGGAGGCCTTGGAGGAAAGACAGGTTGGAGACTTGATGATGTGTCATTGCTCTGGCCAATTGTTGGGTAGAAGACATTACGGAGGGGCCAAGGACTCATTTCTGGATAATGTTTTATCTTGGAGTGGTTTCCTTTAAAATAACCCATGTCACTGCAGCATGGCCATTTTGAACTGGTCTATCAATATTGTCTACCTGTGCCCGTCTCTCCACAAGAAGATAAATTCCTCAAGGGCAGAGGTGCATCACGGAGCCTGGCAACACAATAAACCCTGTATGAATGTGTGCCGAACTGAATGGAATTGCATATTTGATCTGGAAGGGAGGAGACACATGATCTAGCCCTGAGGCTCTGATTTTCCACTCGAAAAGGGAGAATAAGTGACTGCCTCAGGGTCCAGTGAAGGCTAGTGAGGAGCAGGGATTATTATTATTATTTTAGAGACGAGGTCTTGCTCTGTTGCCCAGGCTGGAGTGCAGTGGCACGATCACAGCTCAAACTCCTGGGATTATAGGTGCACAGCACCACACTCAGTTAATTCTTTTATTTTTTCAATTTTTTTGTAGAGATGGAGTCTTACTGTGTTGCTCAGGCTGGTCTCCAACTCCTGACTGCAAGTGATCCTGCTGCCTTGGCCTCCCCAAATTCTGGGATTACAGGCATGAGCCATGCCTAGCCCAGGGTCAGGGATTATAATCCCCTAATTCAGCTTTCTACCTCTTCCCTGGACTGCTTCTCCATAAATTTCCTTCCTATGCCTCAATTTTCTCATCTGTAAAATTGGAGCAAGAGCATATTATCTATGTCTGTTTAGATATCTTTACTTGTTATGATACCCCTCTCTGAATAGCTACTATAGCACATGAGTGAGGAACGTGGGATCTAGAGCCAGACTTCTGGGTTCTGCCCTTGGTGTCCTCAATTACTAACTGTGTAACATTGGTACAGTTTTTAAACCTTTCTGTGCTTCAGTTTTCTCACCTATAACGTGGGGATAATTATAGTAGTTATCTTATAAGATTGTTGTGGGGATTAAATGAATTAATTTATGGAAAAACGTTTAGAAGAACACTTCAATAAGTACTATTTGGTGACCCATCATATGCACTGTATGTGCCAGCCATTATCTATCTATTATCTATTAAATGAGATCAGCCATTTGATGTTTTTTGTGTTCCTACTGTGTGCAAAGTACATCCAGACTTAAGTAGATGACGAAGTGACTGGAGACATTGTCCTAGAACTTGAGGTCATGGTGGGAGAGCACAGGAGGTCATTATATTTATAGGACAACCACAAAATGCCACACATATCATGGGGGCACTGAGGATCAGCCTTCATTCTGTCTTGGGGATTTCATGGAGGAGGTCATACCAGAGCTAATTTTTAAACCAAGTAAAGGAGTTAAGCTAAACAAAGAACTGGGAAGATTGTTCCAGGCCAGGAGTGAGAACATGTCAGAGATAGGAAAGAGAGTGATGTGAGAGTGTGTGTTAAGGAAGCAGCCAGTTGTCCTGTGGTACCAGCCGCCAAGGGTGAGGCAGGAGCGTGGGAGATGGGTCCAAAGAGGTAGACAGGAGAGAGGTTCTGCATAGTGAGACCAAACAGCTTCAACTGCAGTGGATATAGGTGGCTATAGGTGCCACGGTCTGAAAAGAGATAATCGGAGGGACAACGTAGTCTCTGGGCTCATGGTGTGGTGGATCATAACTAACAAAATAGTGGCAAAAAGTTATAATAAAAATGAGTTATATATAGCATTTTATACTGGGGGGGGGATAACAGAACCCCAGCCTGTGAGAAGGTAATAACATCAGGAGTAGTTAAGATTGACCAAGAGCCTGCTCTGTGCGAAGAGCTGTTGGAAATACTTTCCTTATACTAAATCATTGAATCCTTGCCATCTCTGAATGAGGGGAATCTAGTGACATCCCATTTTGTAGGTGAGATGGTTTAAGAGAGGGCAAGGTCACTTAACTAGTGTGTGGGACTGAGACTCAAGCAGCCAAGATCTGGAGCTTATAGAATTATGTCCATCTACTTGGAGGAAGGAGGCAGGGACAGTTTCACAGAGTAGATGGCATTTGAGCCAGGCCTTTCAGGAGGAGGAGAACTTTGCAAGCAGGGAAAGCCTAAGTCAGAATGCAGGCTCTCACTGATAGTGGCTATTCTCCACCCAGGACAGATAGAGTAGTGTCTTTTATACCACGTCTCCCAAGATTATTGGACCAGCTGAGTTTCTCGTGGCTGTGTAGACAAGCTCCGCAGCTCCCAATAGAGGCAGAAAATGGTAAAGGAGATCCCTAGTGTGGCTGGCCCAGGGCCCAGCAGGTCTGTGTCCAGGGCAAGTGTACTAGAAATGGTCAACCTGTAAAGGAGAGGCCCTGGCTGGTGGTCTACCCGTCCCAGACATGTGAGCTCAGGCAAGTCCCCTACCTCTCTGAGCTATTTTCTCCTTTGCAAGATGGGAAGGAATATACTGACCTCCCACGTACGAATTCAGTGAAATAATGTGTGTTTGAAAGAACTTGGCATACTCAGCGCTCCCCAACCTTTTTGGCACCAGGGACCAGTTTTATGGAAGATGATTTTTCCATGGACTGGGTTAGAGGATGGTTTCGGGATGATTCAAGTGCATTACATTTATTGTGCAGTCAAACCTTTCTGCTAATGATAATCTGTATTTGCAGCCGCTCCCCAGCGGTAGCATCAGTGCCTCAGCTCCACCTCAGATCATCAGGTGTTAGATTCTCATAAGAAGCACACAATTTAGATCCCTGACATGCGCAATTTACAATGGGGTTTGCGCTCCTATGAGAATCTAATGCTGCTGCTGATCTGACGCGAGGCGGAGCTTATGCGGTGATGAGAGTGATGGAGAGTGGCTATAAGTACAGACGAAGCTTTGCTCCCTCGCTCGCCACTTACCTCCCGCTGTGCAGCCTGGTTCCTAACAGGCCACGGACTGGTACCGGTCCACGGCCCAGAGGTTGGAGACTGCAGCTGTAAAGCATTCTACAAGTGTAAGGTTTTACTTTTATTAACTGAAAATAAAGCAGAATCATATTTTTGAAATAATACCAGGTATAGAAATAGATTCGTGTACTCTCTACCAATTCCATTACTATTTCCCGTTTCAGTTTTCATATAAGAAGAAAAATAAGTAAGTTTGGTGGTGTTTCCTGCTGTCAGGACAGGATTTGTCTCTTCCTGTTTGAAACGCTTTACATTGGGCATCAATGGAATAGTGATTTATGTTTTGAATTTACTTTATGTCTAGAGAAGTATGCTTCAAGCGAATAAATGGTGATGATGGGTCAAAATCAGCACCTGAGGACGTGGATTGACCTTTTCTAACTTTATGTCAAGAGTAGGATGGACCTATAAGACATAGATTGAATGTAGAAGCTACAGGAGTTTAGATTCATCAGAAAACAAGTTCTGTTTTTCTTCTATTGTTACATTTCTGGCACAACAGTATGTTCTGAGAAGACCCCATTTTTATTGCTGGTTGTAATTTTTTGGGGTTGCTTTTTAAATGTGGGACACATGCATTCATTTATTCATTTATGGGATCATTTTTTCATTTATGGGATACTTTGTTCATTTATGGGATCAAAGAAAGTGAAGTGTTCGATGTATTTTCTTAGATTCGAATATCATAGGTTCATAAGGCTGAGAGAGACCTTGGGATTGTTTGTTTTCATCCTACATGCTCCTTACTCTGAGCAGAAGCAAGTCCAAAAGGCTGAAGATGGATAACCTAATAGAGTCTTCCTCCATAACTCATTCCTAGGTCTAACAAACACTTTTTAGTCTAAGGAAATTCTTCTTCGTAGCGGATTTAAACTCTGCTCATTGCAGCTTAGGCACCATTCTGCTCCTTCATCCTCCCTGGAGGTGGAGAAAAACAGCTCAGTCACTGTCCTCAGGAATCAGCCTTCCTGGCCTTGAAGATCCTTATGAAACCAGCCTTCAGCTTTTGCTTCTCAAGGCTAAGCGACCTAAATCCTTAGGTATAATTCTTCATTTCCATCTTCTTGAGTTTCTCTGAACCTTCTCCAAATCTGCTCATTACTCTTAACTTCTATAGTTTAGAACTTCTCAGGAGGCTCTAGCCAGGGCTAACCCATGCTGATCATCTGCTCATTCATTAATCAGCTAATATACATTTATTGAGCTTCACACTTTACATACTAGACCTCTGAGCCAAGCCTTGAGGGTATGAAAATATATCAAAGACAGCATAATGGAGCAGTGAAGAGCCTGGTTCACATCACGCATCACTCCTCACCAGCTGTATGATGGTGATCATGTTACTTAAACTGTCTAAGTCTCAATTCCCTCATGGGAAAAATAGGATAATGATAGTTTCTATCTCATAGGGTTATTGTGGGGAGTAAATGAATAAATACATGGAATGCACTTGGCAGAGTGGTTGGCATATAGTTATGGCCATGGAACTGGTTGTTAAATAGGGTAAAAATGAAATAAGTTGCAGACCCTGCCCTTGAGTTGTACCCATTCTACTTGGAAGGATAAACTAGAAATGACTAATAAATGACTAATTGCACTGCAGTATGTTAAGTGCTCTAGTAGCAGAAACATGTGGGAGGCAAGTGCAAAGGCTCAAGAGAAATTATGCCTCATGGTGTCAGGAATGGCTTCATGGTTCAAGGAAGGCAAACTGTCTGATGTATTTCTTTGATTTGCATAACATTGACTCGTAAGGCTGGTAGAGATTTTGGGATGACATATCATTGTGCATTTTCACTCTGAGTTGGGCCTTAGGGGAAAGGGTAGAGGTTTTCTATGTTGGTGAAGGTAGCAGAAGGGCATTCTGGGCAGAAGGAGTCTTGTGAACAAAAGACCTAGGAGAGTGAATGTGTGGCCTAGTTTGAAGAATGACGAATGGCCAATTGAGTTGGGGGTGTGACAGGCAGTGGGGAGAGGTCCTTCCACCTAGCAGGCATCAGATCGTGATGGGGCATGGAGGCCTTGTTGATGTGTTTGCCTTAGCTTCAACCTAATCTGTGCTCGTGGGCTTTATGTAAAGGGTTGTAGCTCAGTTAGGGATGCTGCCAAAGCATTTAATGTTTCTCTTCTAGTAGTTTTCTTACTCTGTCTGGAATCAGAGCTATGTGTCAATCCCGAATTTTATTAATTCATCTATTTCTCTCAGGGGCTAGCACAGTTCCAGGCACACAGCACGCTTAATTCATGTGTGTTGAAATCAGGTTTGCCATATATAACCAGTGACCTCATCTGCCCATTCTAGAACAACTAGTTGTGCTCATGCATGAATGAACAAATGCAAATAAACAAATCCAGTGATTTTACAGTTTTCCAATTTGACTCAATTTCAAGTACCTCTCAGGAAGGGAACAGATTCACGTAAAACCCAAATAGCCTATGTAATAAATTAATTCTCCCTGTATCTTTGCATTTTATGTTCAGCTTCCTGTACTCCTGTGTGCCATATTTATGGCTGATTGTTCTGATTGGGGCCCGGTGAACCTTGAGAGGGTTTATAAGACTTACACTCTTCCCTTCTCTAACTCTTTCTTAAGCATTGACTTACATAGGTCACAATTTATGCTGACGATGGCAAAGGAACATTCGAGATGTGGAGGACAGATTGTAAAAGAAGGCTGAGGGCAGAAAGCAGCTCTTGAGTATCTAAAAAGACAAATATGTTTTACATCAAGTTCCCCCATTGAAAAAATGTCAAAAGAAGTGAGAAATACTCAAGTCGTAGCAGCTGGTTGAATGCAGCAATTCTCTCACTTAGGGCGCAAAAGCCGCAATTTTCTATCTAATTCACTACTCAATCACTCCATGGCCCCTGTCTCAAGCTCAATTTAAGCTCAGTCCCCAATACACAGAGCCACTGTGCAGCGTATAAAGAAATGACTGGCTGAAGGCACTGAGGGAAAGAAGGAGGCATGTGGTGACCCAAAGCTTGAGTTGCCAAATCGTCCTAGGATCACGTGGCATCGGTCTCTAATGCCTGTCATAGTGTCCATGTAAATAGGTCATTTCTCCTTTAGCCTTAAATTTTGATTATCACTTCCTGATAGGAGAATGTGATCTGTTTCAATGCTCACCACATATATGGGGAAACAAACAAATTTACTCAAGAGACTCCACTGTGGGGGTGGGATGGCAGGGCTGGATTGAAACTTTGCTGCCTCAAGGGCTTTGAATTGAAGTGGAAACGGCTGGCTCTCTGCAGAGCTCTATTACTGCTGATGACCGTTTGTCTTTTTCAGAGGAGTTCGGGTCAGCAATAAATATGACTACTCTTTAGGGAGAGTGTCCTGGAAACCGTTGGATCTTTCCTTACACATGTCAAGTGTATTTCGGTTTTCAAAGGCACTTTTCTATTTATACCTCTTTTTCAATCTCATGAAGCCATGTGAAGGAAATGGCGGCAATGTTATTATTACCAATGGTCAAATGTATAGACCCACTTCTGATATGTTAATAGCCTTGCTCAGAAGGGCCAGGACTAGAACCTGGGTCTGAGATGCAATCCTGTGCTTGTTTGCTTAGATCAAGTTGCCTCTCTGTTCACTGGTCAAGAGTAAGTTTTCCTAAAGCTTGTGAAAAAATTGTGTTCTCAAATGAATACCCAATTAGCCCCAATCGATTATCCTTTCCTTAAGAGTGTGGCATTTAAATCTAAAAACTTTTATGTAATGATTTCTAAGGAAGAGGTTCTCCTACCAATTCCAACAATGAAATTGTCTGGTGAAAAAGTAAGATGTTCATGTTTCCTGTGTTGATCATAATGGGCTTTTCACAGTGGTGGGAGTCCAGTAGGGCTATCACACATCAGTAATCCTGGGATATGCTGCAGAAATACATAATTTTGCATAACACTCCAAAAGACTTTATTTTCAGCATTGCTTGATTCCTTTTTTTCACATTGGAAAAGGAGGTACACCATTTTCCTCAACACAGCTTCTTGCTAAGATGTGACTTAAATGGCACAAATCACCTTAAGTCCATATTTTGCTTAACTGTTCATTGAATCAAAGTTCCAAATCAATGAGACCAAAATGGTTCTTTGTGAAATTTTTGGAAACTGAAATGGTCAAAGGGTTACGTGATATAGCCTCATTTGTGTGGGAATAATATTAAAACTCTTAGAGGTGTCATTTTTTTTGGCCTTCGAAATGTATTCTTTTCCTTAGTAATTGATCTTAGTCTTCACACGTAATGAGGAACTATGGCAAAGCATCATCTGTTGCTTTTCTTTTGTCATGAACGCACTCTTCATGTATGTGTTCTGTCTGCCTAGAATCAACCTACTCTTGTCTCTCTCACCTATGTTCTCAACTCAGATATTCAATAAAACGAACAAAAAAAACCAAAAGAAATAAGAAAAACACACAGAAACCCTCAAAGTCATTCTTAAAAACTCATATCAGCAAGCCATACTTACTTGAAATACTAAAATATAACATATTGTTCACAAGCACGAGCTCAGGAGTCAAACCAATGTGGTGTTGAATCCTGCTTTGCTTTTGACTAGTTGGACAACCTTGGGTATATTTTTACTTTAAAGCCTCAGTTTCATTATCTTTAACATGGATTACAGTAGTAACTTTCTCCTGGAATGATTGAGGATGAAAGGAAATAATACATCTAAATCCCTTGGCAAAGCGACTAGCATACAGAAAGTGCTGAGTGAAAGTTCACAATTATTATTATTATTCTTGTGAAAGTGTTTCCATTAAAGCCAGGATCATGACGATGTCATCCACAAGTCCACTCACGCCAACCTACTAATACCTGGGTGCAAAGTAAGATTCACAAAAGAGGAGACAAAACTTATATAATCATAAAAAAAATTATTATTTACAAAGTACAGCAAAAATACTTAGAAAAACTGAAAAATTATTAGAAATGATAAGAATTGAGTTAGCTGGTTCAATGTAAAATAAATATACAAAAATTAATAACTTTCTGGTATAGATGTGATAACCATTTAGAAAATATGAAGATAAAACTTACTTAAAATAGCACCAACATAAAATATCTAGGAATAAATTTATTGAGTAATTATATAGACTCTGTATGAAGAAAACAATAAAATTTTCAGAGGTGATAGAAGATTTGGATACATGGATATAGGTGTCATCTTCTTAGAAAGGGGGAAGGAACACTGTCAGCACTTTGATTTTTCTCAAATGTATGTACATATTTAATGCAATTCTAATCAAAATCATGTTGTCTCTGTTGTTTTCTGGATAATTGACCAAGTATTCTCAAGTTCATCTCAAATAATAAATAGAATGAGAGCACTAAGAACAAAACTGAAAAAGAAGAGCAGTAAAGCAGGCCTTTCTCTGGTAGATGTTGTAAAGTACTGTAAAGTTAATGGTAATTAAAACAGGCTGTTCTGGAGTAAGAATCAGAAGACAAATGGGATTGAATGAGCTCAGAAACAGACTCTATTAAAAATAAGAGTTTAAAACGTGGTCAAAATTGCATTACGCAGTAGTTGAGGAACTAACAATTATGTAATCAAAGGTGTTGAGTCACGTGGTTAACTGATTGGGAGAAAAATACTACACGTTAAATTCTGAAGGAAAAGAGAAAATGTAAAAAATTCAAAACATGTTTTAAAAAGGAGAAAATGTAGGTTAACGTTTATCTGATTGTGGGATGAAAAGACTTCTGAGCATAAAGAAAAAAGGGATAATTTTGATTGTGTAAACATGTAAAAATTCTCTATATCAGAAATGTAATTCACAAACAAAAAAACCTCAATAAATAATAAGATGGAAAAAATATTTTTGACAAATCTAGCTGAAAAGGCTTGATATCTTTAACAAATAAAGAGCTCAAACAAATGAGAAATAACATTCCACTAGGAAAAAAAATGAGTTTGGTCCATAAGCAATTAACAGAAGATATATGTTACCAATAAATATATGAAAAAGTTGTGGTCATATTTATCAGTAGAGAAATGCAAATTAAAACAATAATGGGGCACAGCTGATAAAGATTTTGAGAAACAATGATGTTGGTGGTGATGGGATCAATCCCACGTAGCTATTGCCTCTCCTTGGAGGAAGAGGAGTGATTTATTACCCTTTCTGGAAATCAATTAGATAGCATGTATCAATAGCTCAAAAATTTTTTAAAAACTTGACTTGAAATTGTTCTAGAAATAGATCTTAAGGAAATTATCAGAGATAAAAACTTCATGTAAAAGGATGATAATTTTAATGTTGTTTATAATAATAAAGTTTGATTCATTCTAAATTTCCAGTCATAAGTTAATGAGTAGATATACCATGAGATAGCCATCAAAAATGATGTTTTCAATATTTAGTATAGGGGAGAATGTTTTTGATATACTTTTAAGTGCAAAGAGGGGAAACTATAGTTGGCACCTGAGATCCTACAAAAAGACAGCAAAGACATAAAAGAGGTTTAAACCTCCAAGGGCAAAGAGAACGAAAGAGGAGATGACATTGGTGCAGAAGTGCCAGCTACATTTTGAAAGCTCAGAGGAGAATAAACAAATGGTAACTGACTTGGCACAGCATTAAAATAATAGTGAAATTTAAGCTTGCAGGGGACAGAATCAATAGAAAGTGGGCTGTTTTGCTCTGCCAAATTCTGGAAATGCTCAGGAATCAGAGGTAACAGGTATCTCAGAAAGTGAGGTGTGGGTCAGGGTGGAAAATAAGTGAACGGGTCTACAGAAGGAGCAAATAGATCCCTTCTCCCACTGGACCAAGGCATGAAACAATCTGTATTCTAATGAAGTTGAGCCAGAGATCTCGACTAGGGGACAGTCAGGCACAGTAGGACAGGGAATATGGAATAATGAAAATAAGGAGGTTTCAAGTGAAATTTTGCATACTGAACAGTGAGAATCAGTTTCTCTCTTCTCTTCCAAAGTGCTGGCACCTTGCCTTATTCCTTGCCAGAGGGGAGAGCAAAGGATTCCTTCCTGGGGAAACTGAACAGTCTGAAAAAGGCCTCTGATGAAAAGGCCAACTGTGTTCCATGGCACACTGTGGTGAAGCCCACCACTTGTAACCCCCTACCATGCTCCTGCAACTTCTAGTTAGCCTTGGGTGTTCTGCTCTTAAACAGAGCAAATGACCAGACATTCCTGGGAGGCCTCTAATATGGAAGTGAGACACCAAAACAGAAACAAAAAATAATTGGAGGAAACTGAGGCAATGCAGGACAGGGGAAAACATAAAGACATTTCTAATTTATTTTGAGAGGTAAGGCAGTATGTTGTATGTATGATGTAAGAACAAGCCCTCATGGAAAGGAATATTCAGAAAACCAGAATGAACTCTTAGAAATTAAAAACTATGAAAGCAGAAATTAAAATTCATGGAAGAGTTGAAAAAAAATTTAAGAAAAAAATCTCTGAGAAAAATAGGAATGACAAAAAGAAAACAAGAAAATATGAGGATCAGCCTAGGAAGTCCAACTCCCAAATCACAGGAGTTTCTGAAAGAGATATGAGGTAAAAAAAGGGAAAGAGAACCATTAAAGAAATAATACTAGAAAATTCCCTTGAACCAAGAGACATGGGTTTGCAAATTATTACATAAGGTATCTTAGAAGGTGTTCTAAGATACCATTCAATGTCAGCATAATGAATGCATAATAAATACAACACACACACACACACACACACACACACACACACACACACACACACATAGCCCTAGACACATTACAAAAAATTTCAGAATATTTGGAATAGAGAGAACATACTAAAAGTTTCCGAGAAGGAAAAAAATCCCACCAGGTCTTATGCAAAAGATTGAAGATCACATTGGAAAAACATTACTTGAAGCTAGAAATCTCATCAAATTAAATAAGATAACAAAGATAAAGTTGATCAAATTTTGGAATAGAATAAAGTATTTTCAGAGATGCAAATTCTTTGCAAATTTCTCAGAAAGCTACTACAGGGTGAATGCCTTAAAAACAAGAGAGTAAATCAGGAAAGAGGAAGATTTAGGGAGATAGGAAATAAGTCCAAATCCAAGGAGAGGCCACAGATATTGCTAGGATGATGGCAAAAGGGAGCTCTAGATTGTCAGCTGTGCACAATGCCTGGAGAGAAGCCAGTTCCAGATCAGAGCAGGAGAATTAAGCACTCCTGGGGGAAATGTCTCTCAGGGGGGAAAAAATGGAACTGGTCTGTTGTCTGATGTGCTTGCACATATTGAGAGAAACCTTTCAGTTCTTGCAAGAGTTTTGCATTGGGTCAAAAATAAATAAATAAATAAATAAATAAAAGGAAATAAGAAATAAGACATTAACTCCAGGGAAAATAAGGTGTTAGAAAGAAAGTTTAATTATGACACACTATTATAGTTCAGCAGTGAACAAAATTTAGTTATAATAACATAAATATTTAACAAAAAACTATGAAGTAACTATATTGGGAAAATAAGGAGAGAGGAAATATATGTGAGTGAGGGTATGTGAGACTTAATCCTCATCTTCTGTATTCAAAAGTCGATAGATAATGTTTGATGCACCAATCTGGCGAGATGGGCTATTGTAATTTGAAAACAAGGAAATGAGACCAGGGTTGGAACATTTTTTCAAAGTTTCACAGCAAGCCTTGGTGGAAGAGCCAGAACTAGATCCTAGCTGTCTGGCCCCCCCAGGCTTGGTACTGAGGTACAGCAGAGAGGTTGGTCCAAATATATCCTCTGCCTTGCTCTAGCTCTAGCTCTTTCCAAACCTCCAAGTTGGATGACTCAATAGAAGTTCTCCTCTGAATAAACTTGTATTTAGGTTAATATAGGTAACCACTAATTTTTATTGTGTTCCATGTGACTTTCATTCTAAGAGGCAGAAAATATGCTGTTAAGGATATTTTTTAAGAATAGGCAGAATGTATATGCAAATTGTGATTCGAGTGGGCTAGCTTTGCTGTGATTCTGGGTCTGGGTTTGAGGGCTGACTCCTCCGTGGCTTAGCTGTCTGATCTTGGGCAAGCTACTTCATCTATCCCAAGCTTTGGTTTTCTCATCTGTAAAATGGAACTAAAAATGGTAGGCAAATCACAGGATTAAATATGATAATGAATGTAAGGGGATGAGCACAGTGCCTGGCTCACAGAAGAGCTTAAGGCATGTTAATGATCGTGGTAGCACAAGAAGCATAGCTGGCAGGTAGGAGACAGAGAGCAGCTGATCCTGGGAAACCACCACAAATACATGCCTTTGAACATATTTGTAGTGTTAAAATTATGTGGTATGCTGTTGGGAACTATGACATAAAATTATGAGAGGATCATGAAGCTATGCAGAGACGCTGGTCACGGTGGTATGGAAATGTTTTCAGGTTTCATGCTATCACTAGCCACTGGCAAGTGTCAGAACCCAGTCCTGGCTCTGGTGATCGTATTGAACATCTGGAATAGAACTAGCAGTAGCAACATATTACAAGGTTTGTTATTTCTTCCAGGTATCCACAGGATACTTCCCCATGGGACACCTCTGAGTATCAAAATAGGTTGGAGAATTATTTGAAACTTTCATGGGTGATAATTCTGAGAAGTTCCTAAGCAAAATTGAGATGTGTGGGCTTGACCCTTTCCCTTTGTCAAGATGACCCTGGTGGACATTGCCACCACCTATGTTTTCACAAGGAGGTAGGATGGACCACTAGATTGCTTAGTATACTGTGTAAAACCGATGTGGCAATTTCCTTGTTTTTTAAGAAACATTCCTCTTTTGATACAGGGTACTTTCAAAACATTCATATTATTCAGTGACAAGCCCTGTTCTCTTATCTGTGAGATAGAGATGGGCTCATATAAACCTGAAGGTTTCTGCAGAACGGGGGAGAATTTGTCTTGCCCTCTAGGGAAATGATGCATTTCTCTCTGTCACTCAGCACTGCTACTTGACTTCTGAGGCTTGAAGCAAAGGAAGGAGATGCACAGGGCTCACCTAGGTATCTGTAGAGCAAAAAGCTGGAATCTGTGAGGGACAACAGGGGGATCTTCCTTCTGCTGCCAGGGAAAGCACCCTCTGCCACTTAGGGTAGGTGGGAATATGCTGTTTATTGTACTCTGTTCATGCTATGGTTCTAAAAACCCAACACCTCTCTCTGTGCAGCATTAGGTACGTAGGAAACACTTGGCCAGGTAGATACTTTAAGGCCCAAACACCCAATTACCTGCATCCCACTGCATGGGGCAAATGTTTTCAGTCGGGGGAGTCATCATGGGGAGAACCCCCTATCTACAATTTCAGAGAATTTCATGAAGGAATGAAAGGGCAAAGCCGATTTTGCTCTAGAAAGATCAGGGGAAGGAAGGGAAGGAAAAGGGCTGTGTGAGGCAAGTGACTTCCATGAAGAAAGTTGATAGAAATAAGAAAACAATATGTTCTGCTTATCAAATCATCGCATAGGATCCCTAAATTTACACAATTTCATTTGTCAATTATACTTTAATAAAGCTAGGGTTAAAAAAAGAGTTCAGCCTAAACAAAAAACAATGTTGTGACCAGGGTCAAGTCAGCTTAGGTCATGAAGTGCTGATGTGTGTGGTGGTTTGCATGTAATTCTCATGGCAAAATTGTAGGCATAATTACATAATTGTTCCCATTCACAGATGAGGAAAGGGAAACTGGCAGGAATTTATAATTATTCTCATTCATAGATGAGGAAATGGAGAAATTGGTTCTCTGTAGGGTGTCCAAGCTCACACGGGTAGTAGGAGGTGGTGCCTTCTCAGGTCTTTCTGGCCCAAAAGGCCACCATTTCCATTCCCTCATGTGACAGGGAGTTAATTTCTTTCTTTCCAGCCATTTTCTAATGACTGGAAATCCTCTTCGCTGCGATCCTCCCTTACCTGTGTTTGCTGGGCCAATCTACTTTTCCCACTGGTAACCATTTGCTTTTACTGAACCCTATATGCAGGAGAGGACGCGGACACTGGGCACCCACACTGGGTGGTGCTTCCCTGTCCCTCAATCAGGTGTGGGGAACCTGCGGCCTTCTGATTTCAAGATTTTTTTTTTTTTTTAAGCACCAACGGAGGCAAGAAAAGCTTCATTTTTCTCTGCTGCACTCCTTTTAATAGAAAGATTTCTTCTGTAAAAGTTGGATTCAGTCAAAAGGGCACACTCAAGGATCCAGAAGGCCACAGGTAGCCACACAGCTAGACACCCACCAGGGGACATCTGGCCCAGAGACATCGGAGTTCTCCCCCTGCCTTCATTCGTGCACCCCAATATGCTCACATTCCACACACTGAGACACACAGCTGGTTGACAGTTCTCCCAAACGCCTGCAAAGAGGAGAAGCCTCTTTAATGCTAGTCAGTAGCACTCAATGGTCCAAATCCTGGTTCTACCACCTAGCAGCTGTGAGAACATGATAATTTACTTAACTTCTTTATGTTAACTTCTGTGTTTTCCCCTCTGTAATAGTAACAGTAGCTGCCTCACAGGGCCACCAAAAGGATTTAAATAGGAAAATCACATCATCATCATCATGGTGGTCATCATCACCATCTCACTATCACCCCAAAGAGCCTGCACAGAGTTGGTGCTTATTAGTGTTGGTTTTTTTCACCTGAGATTGGTTTCAGCTGCTGGGAGTTTGGATTCACAGGAGTAGGCGTGAGGTAAGGGGTCAGAAGTCTACAGAAGGAAAAGCAGAGATAAGAAATATGCTTGTGCGCACGAGGTTGTCTGAAAACGTTTGTATGTGTGTTTCAAGAAGGATAGTTCAGAAATCTTTGATCATTGGATGCACAGGGCCTGAAGGGATGGCAATGTATTGGGGAAATGGCTAAGTCATTAAAAATCAAGTTTCTCTTTTGGTGTGTGTGCGTTGGAATGAATTCCTAATTTTCAGATTTATAAGAGCAAGTAATTATATCACCAACTAAATGAGAGAAAAAAATCTATAAAACTAAAGAAACACTATTCTTGCTGAATAATATATGTACATAAAATTATAGCAATTCACAAATGCAGAATTCTAATGTTACATTAGTTGGTTGCAACTGCAAAGCCTGCATTCGCATTTCCATTACAGCTCTGTTTCCTTTCAGTTTGAGGAAATGTTTCCCTGAATGAAAAACTCTAATGCTTTATTTTAGCCTGAAGGGATAAACCTCATGCAAGATCTGTTTTAAATGATTTTTGAGATTTTGGAGAAATAAAATATTTTTATTTTAATCTCATTTTTTTTTGGTTATTGCTGTTCTTGGAGGACTCAAACATAAATGAACTTTAAAAGTTGAAACTTTCCAACTGCCTAGTTGTCAGTGAGGAGAGACTGCTCATGAACTGAGAATTGTTCAGAGAGAAAAATGAAAAAAAAATCAAGAGGAGGCAGAAGTATAGAATCTGACATCAGAGTGACCTTAGGGTCATGTAGTTTCACTT
>NW_012154951.1:3326535-3327541 GCF_000956105.1 Propithecus coquereli | reverse complement strand
CACTATCTTTTATTAGCCATGTGACCATACGCAAGAACCCGAACTTATCTTTGCCTTGGTTTCCTTCTTTGTAAAATGGAGATCATGATAATACCCACCTCATGGACTTCTTGTGAAGTTTGAATGTGTTAATGTGCATAAAGTGATTGGAACATATTAAATGTCCAGTAAATCCCATGTATGATTATTGCCGTCATTATCAACCACCTTGTCCAGGAGCAGGGCTGAGATTGGAATGCAAGGCCGACCCTAATTCCATGCTCATTTCACTACAGCCCAGTTGCAGAGGGTGGTACTTGTGGATCCAGGTCCAGTGCAAGGCTGGGGTGGAGAAGGAGGTACCATAGTGGTACCTTGAGGGTCCATGGTGAGTGGCATGATGAAGTAGAGGATTTGGGATGGTGAGTGACATGAGAGAAAGCTGGGTATGTAGGGGGAAATACCAGTGTCAGGCTGAGCTATGACTAGGTAAATGTCACTACATACCTTTTCCTTAGACTTCAATCCAGGCCAGGTCTGTGCAAGTCTGTTCTGATATCACACAATTTCCACAATATGCACACATTTGCACACATACACGCACACAAATCCTAAATGTGGCCTGGGCTAAGTCATGCATACTTCCCCAGCCTTGGCTCTGATTCCTTGTCCCCCACTATGCTCCAGTCACACGGAATGAATGTGCAATTCCCTGAAGCCCATTAGAATGTCCGTCATGCCCCTACTGTAGCCCTATCACCTAGAGTCGCACCTAGGACATTGTAGATGCTCAGTTGCTGATTGATGAAAAAGTGAGCTGATGAGTACATGAGGTCTGATCTTCTTCATATACTGTTCCTGCTGACTGAAAGAGTGTTCTCGCCTTCTGGTTATCTTGTCAGTTTTTGTCAGTTACCTGCTCCTGAGGCTCCTGCTCTGCCTCTTTCTCCCCTTTCTTAAAACCTGAGTCATGTGTACATAGAAGCCTCAGTTAGTCCTTCTTTGGCATTGACCACATTGTATTGCA
>NW_012154951.1:3325479-3326485 GCF_000956105.1 Propithecus coquereli | reverse complement strand
CACTATCTTTTATTAGCCATGTGACCATACGCAAGAACCCGAACTTATCTTTGCCTTGGTTTCCTTCTTTGTAAAATGGAGATCATGATAATACCTACCTCATGGCCTTCTTGTGAAGTTTGAATGCGTTAATGTACATAAAGTGATTGGAACATATTAAATGTCCAATAAATCCCATGTATGATTATTGCCATCATTATCAACCACCTTGTCCAGGAGCAGGGCTGAGATTGGAATGCAAGGCCGACCCTAATTCCATGCTCATTTCGCTACAGCCCAGTTTCAGAAGGTGGTACTTGTGGATCCAGGTCCAGCACAAGGCTGGGGTGGAGAAGGAGGTACCACAGTGGTACCTTGAGGGTCCATGGTGAGAGTGGCATGATGAAGTAGAGGATTTGGGATGGTGAGTGACATGAGAGAAAGTTGGATATATAGGGGGAAATACCAGTGTCAGGCTGAGCTATGACTAGGTAAATGTCACTACACACCTTTTCCTTAGACTTCAGTCCAGGCCAGGTCTGTGCGAGTCTGTTCTGATATCACACAATTTCCACAATATGCACACATTTGCACACATACACACACACAAATCCTAAATGTGGCCTGGGCTAAGCCATGCATACTTCCCCAGCCTTGGCTCTGATCCCTTGTCCCCCACTATGTTCCAGTCACACGGAATGAATGTGCAATTCCCTGAAGCCCATTAGAATGTCCGTCATGCCCCTACTGTAGCCCTATCACCTAGAGTCACACCTAGGACATTGTAGATGCTCAGTTGCTGATTGATGAAAAAGTGAGCTGATGAGTACATGAGGTCTGGTCTTCTTCATATACTGTTCCTGCTGACTGAAAGAGTGTTCTCGCCCTCTGGTTATCTTGTCAGTTCTTGTCAGTTACCTGCTCCTGAGGCATGCTCTGCCTCTTTCTCCCCTTTCTTAAAACCTGAGTCATGTGTACATAGAAGCCTCAGTTAGTCCTTCTTTGGCATTGACCACATTGTATTGCA
>NW_012154951.1:3267150-3325429 GCF_000956105.1 Propithecus coquereli | reverse complement strand
AATAAAAAAAAAACAAACAAAAAAAACAATAGTTCCCTGGCCTACCTCTATCCACTTTGAGCCCCATTTCTTAGAAGCAAATAGCATTACTCCTTACTCTTCAGGCCATAGTAAAACTAAACTTTGAATCTAATTCAAAATGCTGTATAATATTTTAAATTTTTATAAGATGCTAAATAACTAATTAGAATTGATGGGTAAGTTATTTTCCTAGAATTAGGGAATGTGAGAAGGGGAAAGCTCCTTATGACCTAAACTCATGTTATATCATAAATCAAGAAACCAAAGTCCAGAGAGACGCTAGGACTTGTCTAAAGTCAAACAGTTAGTTTGTGACACTGTGGGGTAAAATTTGGGTCTGATGCCTTTTGCCTCCACCAAACTGCTTCTCAGAAGTCAGATAATTGTTCTGCTACAATTCAGGCACATTCTCAATAGTGGCTTTGATAAGCTAGGTCTCTTCTCTAGAAAGTTAGACTGTTGAAAATGCTAGTTAATGTGAAGAGGAACAATGCAAGAGGAGCAATGTGTTTTTCAGTGCAAAGTATGATGTACCTATAAAAATTATAATGCACCTATAAAATTGGCCCAATATGGCAGGAAAAAAGAAACATGCAATTTGGAATAGGAAAAATAAAGCATTATTGATAAAGGGAATTCTGTAATATTAGAAAGTATCATCGGTAGGCACTTTCCAGTGTTAATATTAAGTTCTAGTAAATATCTTTCCGTATATGATAGTTCCTTTAGTTTGTCATTAGATGAGGAAACAGAGTGTTGATAGTTCAGAGGTTATGGATAACCATATAATAGTGAGACAGGAAATCTGAGAATATAAAGATTAGGGAAATAGAAATCAGAATGTGGGGTGTGTTTGAGCATGCATGTGTGCATGCGTATGTGTGTATTATGTGTATGGAAACAGTGACAGTAAATTAGAGGCAAGAGTCAGGAGAATGTCCTGGCATTCCAGTAACCATCTTTAACAGAGGCTGATACATTTGAAATCCAGTCTTAAGGTCAGAAAGAGTTTGATCGGTAGCAGCTGGGTCGTGTTGGGTCAGTTTCACAAACTGAAAGAAAACATAATTGGCCTAGACAAGGCATTGGCAAAATTATTCTGTAAAGGGCCAGGTAGTAAATATTTTTGCCTTGCCAGCCATAAGGTCTCTGCTGCAATTACTGAGCTGTGCCACTGTAGCACAAAAGCAGCTATGGACAACACGTAAACTAGCGAACCTGGCTGCGGCCCAATACGATTTTATTCATAGTCACAGAAATTTGAACTTCATATAATTTTCATATGTCACTAAATATTATTCCTCTTTTATATTTTTAAATTTTATAATTTGAAATGGTTTGAACCACTTAAAAATATAAAAACCATTCTTAGTTCATGGACTGCAAAAGCAGATGGTCTGCTGCATTTGACCCATGGGTCATAGTTTGCCACCGTTGGGCTACATTAATAAAGGGTTAGGACCTATCATTTGAGAAATGATTCTTCTAGCCCAGAAAACATATAGAGATGAGCTGCCACTTTCCTTTCTCTCTCATTTTGTGGTTTCTGGAAAGTACTTTGTGTTTTTGTTTTGTTTTTCATAGACTAGAGGTCTTGACAGAAGACAGAGCAAGGTCTGTGTGTGATCTTTTCACTTTAATACCCCATTTCCTGATCTACCAAGCACTCCAGTGGATAAAACGAAGAGCGTTCTTTACTGCATAGTACGGAGCAGTTGCTGAATATATTTGCTGTCATGACTAAGATGTAGGCACTTCTAAAGATTTTTGTTGTTCTTAAGTGCATTCTGCACTCTGATGCAGTTTTTGTAGGGTGTACAATGGTGGGAAAACCTTTCCATGTGTCTTTTGGGTTCTAACTTCCTCTTATATGTCAAAGGGACTCTACTTTGCTAATAAACCCCAGAAGTGCACCCAGTGAAGAGCGTGCAGCTTCATTCCTCAAGGGTCATTGACACCCCTCGTTTGCATTTAGTATAATTTTTATTTCTAATCCCTATAGTTTTGATTGGTTCTTGGCCCTTATTATGATACAGTACCATATACTGATGACATACTTTCAAGGTGGAAAGTATCTTCCATATAAAAACTCTGATGCAGATGGCAAAAGGACACTCAGGGAAGTCACACAGGTAGAAAGTGGTGGAAGTGTAGCTTAAAGCCAAATTGGACTCCAGCTGCATTGCTCTTTCTGCTCAGCCATGCAGCCTGCCTCTAGTTTAGAGTTTATAGGGCTTGGGATCTAAAGCCACTTGCAAACTTTGATGTGATAAGGTCAATTATTTTTAAAATTTATTGTCAGTAGAGAGTATTTATGCATTTTATTAATGTTTGCTTTCTCCTAAGCTAGAGTCATTGACTTGAGTGTAAGAGGGCATATCATGCCTTAGAGAATGAAAAATGAATACCCACTTTCAAATTTGTTGAGCAATTAGCTCCTCTTTCCCCGTGTTGACCTGGAGATTTTTGACTTTGGACTTTAAAAGAAAATAGATACTTAAGGAAAAAGGAGAATTTAACTAGAAGTTTGGAACATAACTCGAAAATTAACTTCCTTATAATCTACTAGATGGGTGGAAACACATACAAATTCCCCCCTCTCGACTAATTTACAAATTACTTGATTTTCTTTCCAACATATGTTTATTCAACATATGGATGCCTATAATATTGACTCATTCTTTATTCTTCCAACTTGTTTTGAAAACCTATGCACTTAATAGTGACTCCTGGAGAAGGTACCAGGGGAAGATAAGATCTGAATAGTGGTCCAAGGAACACAAATGTTGTTGGAAAAACCAGGACAGCTTGAAATAGTTCAAGAAGAATGCAGAATAGTATGGCCAGTGCCACTATTCATGTTATGCTAAGCTGGAGGGGACATCAACGAAAAAACATGGCAATGTAGGCTCAATGTCTGGAAAAGTCTTCATGAAATAGCACAGATTTGACCTAAGCTTTAGAAGTGGGTAGGATTGGAAGAGACAGAGGAAATCAATATTTCTTGAAAGCAAACTGTGTTGGTCATTGAAGTTACTCATTTAATCCATACCGAATATCAGTATTGCTATATCCACTTTGAATTTGAAGAACACAAAACACCCAAGAGAGATAGGATAGCTCAGTGGCTAAGAGCATGCACTCTGGAGCCCAATTTCATGGGCACTATCTTTTATTAGCCATGTGACCATACGCAAGAACCCGAACTTATCTTTGCCTTGGTTTCCTTCTTTGTAAAATGGAGATCATGATAATACCCACCTCATGGACTTCTTGTGAAGTTTGAATGCGTTAATGTACATAAAGTGATTGGAACATATTAAATGTCCAATAAATCCCATGTATGATTATTGCCGTCATTATCAACCACCTTGTCCAGGAGCAGGGCTGAGATTGGAATGCAAGGCCGACCCTAATTCCATGCTCATTTCACTACAGCCCAGTTGCAGAGGGTGGTACTTGTGGATCCAGGTCCAGTGCAAGGCTGGGGTGGAGAAGGAGGTACCACAGTGGTACCTTGAGGGTCCATGGTGAGAGTGGCATGATGAAGTAGAGGATTTGGGATGGTGAGTGACATGAGAGAAAGCTGGGTATGTAGGGGGAAATACCAGTGTCAGGCTGAGCTATGACTAGGTAAATGTCACTACATACCTTTTCCTTAGACTTCAATCCAGGCCAGGTCTGTGCAAGTCTGTTCTGATATCACACAATTTCCACAATATGCACACATTTGCACACATACACGCACACAAATCCTAAATGTGGCCTGGGCTAAGCCATGCATACTTCCCCAGCCTTGGCTCTGATCCCTTGTCCCCCACTATGTTCCAGTCACACGGAATGAATGTGCAATTCCCTGAAGCCCATTAGAATGTCCGTCATGCCCCTACTGTAGCCCTATCACCTAGAGTCGCACCTAGGACATTGTAGATGCTCAGTTGCTGATTGATGAAAAAGTGAGCTGATGAGTACATGAGGTCTGGTCTTCTTCATATACTGTTCCTGCTGACTGAAAGAGTGTTCTCGCCCTCTGGTTATCTTGTCAGTTCTTGTCAGTTACCTGCTCCTGAGGCATGCTCTGCCTCTTTCTCCCCTTTCTTAAAACCTGAGTCATGTGTACATAGAAGCCTCAGTTAGTCCTTCTTTGGCATTGACCACATTGTATTGCAGTTCCCTCTTTATTTGTCTGACCACCTCCCTAAACAGTGACTTCCTGGAGGGTGAGACGGAAGGGTTCTTATTCAGTGCCACGTGCCCTGTACCTAGCAGAGTGTCAGCCTCCTAGGAAGACCCAGGACCTGTTTGTGAGCACGAGTGAGTGTGAATGCCATGCCCATGCACAGGCACACACACACACGCATACATACGTGTCTTTCTAGGGGCTGTTCTGTCCTGGCCCCTCTGGGGGAGTGAGTCACCAAGGTGAGTAACAGGTGACTCAGGACAGTGGCAGATGTCTCTCTCCTCCTTTTCTGGCAGGGGGAAGCAAGGCTCGGCCTCCACAGTTACTTTGGCGGTTGGAATTCAGAGAAATCAGCAGCTGACAGCAGAAGTGAAGTGCCTGAGCTGGGAAGTCCGTAATCAGCCTTGGGACTTTTAATGAGTGTTCTCCAGAGCAGAGTCGCTAACAAACCATCCTGGACTCCCTTGATCAGTTTAATTGGAGGACAGACGGTCTTAAACATTTAAAAAAGCTGACAGAAGGATCTAATTCCCAAGGCTTCCCCTCTAGCTAAACCTGTGCCTCCGAAGCTCACTTTCTTGGCCACATGCAATGCTTGCATTTTGACCTTTAGCAGATTCCAGATCGCTGTGTTCTGGCTCTGTTTCTGAGCGTGATCTTAATTTTGTCCTTTTGAGCACACATAGAATGACACCAAACTCTCCATTAATTCTGATGTCTTGCTACTGGAAATATATTTGAGAGAGGGGTCCCTTTGGGGACATTTCGCTGCCTGTGTATGCCATGGATTTTGTTTATCTCTTTTTATAAAATATATTTAAAGCTAACGCTGTCTGTTTACTCCCGGACTATTTAGGAATCACCATAGAATTTCCTACTAATTGAGGTATTTCTTTGCATTAAATGTATTCTGTTTTTCTTAGCAAATTAAAATACTTGGAAAATTGAATTTTTGTATTAATAATATGTATTATAGAAGCTGATAAATGTGAGATTAATGGCCAAAAAGAGACATTTTGGATGGATAATTTAGATTTTTATCATTTATTAATCATGGAAAGTAAACCTGCTGTATAAGTAATTTTAGTTTTATCAAGAAGATAAATTGTTCTGGCTAATGAACGTATAGATATTCTATGCCAAAGGCATTTGGAGTAATCTGTTAATCATTTAACTGTGTCAGGGCATATGCTATGTCTTCATAAAGCAATTAAAACACATAACTTTCTCCACTGAAATGCGTGTTGGCCTTCACCGCCTAAAGCAAATTAAAATGGCATTTGTCTTAGACAAGGTTTCAGTGGCACGATATCTAAAGGCAGAAAACATGGAAGGCTATAGATGTCACAGCAAAGAAAGACTGGTTCAATCTCTCATACCTGGGGAGAGGTTACAAATCACTCCCAGAGTGGAACTGTACTAATCAGTGACGACTCGCTGGCTCCCAAGTACCCATCACAGTGGATGGGTTCTTGGCGGAAAACCTCAGGGGACCTTCTCCCCTTCCAGTGCCTGGGGATTTACATCTGTAGCTCCTATTAGCACTAATGGGTGCTCCCCGTGTACAAACTGTCCTCTCACTGATGGAGGAACAAGACCTCTAACTAATATTCTTGCTACATTTATCTGGTGTTTGGAGCCGGACAGAGGGCTGCATTAACAGGGCTTTGATAGTGTTATGGTGCCATTATGCTAATAGAGATTTGTGTCAGCTCTTTTTTTAGAGGGTCATAATTCTACTTTTAAAATTCTCTTTTAGCTGGAACAAAGTTTTCAATATTAATATTACTTTTTGTTATTGTTGTTTGCAAAGGAACAACAACCACCATCACAAAAAATAAATGACCATTTTACTCACCTGGCAATATAGTTTTCGGAAAGCGATTTTCACTCCACTTGTTTTTTAGACATCCTTCTACCTGATTTGCTCCAAGCTCAGGGCTCAGCTTCAATCATCTTCCCTTGTGTGGCTCTGTTGTTAATGAGACTTAGAGAACCCTGTGAGGGAGGTGCTCGGTGGAAAGCTTCATTGGCACCCGAGGAGACTGGAGGCGAGGGCAAGTGGAGTAGTAGCTTGAGATTCTGTGGAAACTGCAGGCTGAAGCCCACCTGAATTAGAAATCAGATTCCCGATACCCAAGGTTAGTGGGGACCGAGCAGTCCACAGGCAAGTTCCCCCCAGAGCTTCCGAGAAGGAGGTGTAGGGCTTGGCCACATTTCTCTGTAGGCGCACAGTGGTTCCTCAGTGCATGTGTGATGAATGAGCAGATGTGAGGATGGACAGATAGGACTGACACTGGCTTTTTTCTGTTCCTCTTACCAGCTTCATAACCTCTCCAAGCCTTACTTTCCTCTCCTGTAACCTAGGGAGAGCAATTTGCTCAGACCTCATAGAGCCTTCCTGAGGAGTCAAGGAGTTAAAGCACGCAAAGGCTTTAGCTCAGTGCCTAAGCAAGAGTAAGCACTCAATAGGTGTTTCTTGTTGAGGGTAGTTTTCTTTCTGATACAACTTCTGCAAACCAAGGGCCATTCTCAACAGGGACAAACTGCAGCACTGAGTTGGCCTACCCGCAGCCCAGCAGAAGCATGCAATGGATTCTATTCAAAATAGTTTCTATAAAACCACCTTCTTTCTTAGCTACATTGAGGACATAGCCAAACACAGAACAAGTGGGCTGCGTTAGGGGTTTTAGAGATCACTTTCCCTGAGTTAGGTGGGCATGGGAGGCAATCCAGCAAAGACAGGAATGTTAGCGCTACTGTTGATAAGAGCTTGAGTGAAGGATGGGGCATAGCTCTGTGGGGAAGGGGTTGCTAAGACCCCCACACCAGAGTTAAACTGACTCACCTGGATCTTGCAGGGCAGACCTCCTGTGTGGAGGAGCAGATGCAGGCAGGCAGGTCCTAAAGAGGGGACCCTGGTGAGACTGTGCTACCCAGGTTGGGTTCCTTGTTTGAGACTTTTTAGGCAAGCAGGTCCCTCCCCTAGCCCTGAAGGAGGGAGGCATCAGGTGGAGGAAGGCCAATAGTGTCACTCCAAATGGTGCCTTCCCCATGGAAACAAAAGGAGTAAGTAATAAATATTCCCCCCTAAATGTTCCCCTAGATGTTTTTCTAAAAGTTGCAGGTTGCAAGGTGTCCTTGAACCCATTCTCTAAAGGGCTTTATGCACAACTTTCTTAATGGTGTGTTAGGACAAAGTAAGTCCCTGATGTCTTTTTGTTCTAGAGTGATTATTTTTTCTTATATTTTTTGAACCCCAACATTCATTAACCTGGACTGTAGGTGAGGTCCATGAGGGGCAATGATCAGAAAGGAAAAAGACAGAAAGCACAGTCATGTGATGCGTAGTCAGTTAGCAAGATGAACATACTGGCACTTAAAAAAAAAAAAATACCCAGAAAGGACAGTGTCTTTATGTAGATGAAAAATTTGAATAAAAAGAAGGTGCAGAGGGTATTTTGAAGGTGAGGAGTTGTGACAAAAGGACAAGGGGCCGCTGGGGGGCTGATGGGGGAGGACAGTGCTTTGTGTGTCTGTATAAGAGCAGCTTGACTGGCCTTTGGTCCCTTTTCTGGCCGAGACTAGCTCGGCAGCATCGTCTCCCATCCCGGGCTACTGCCCACTGCTCCCTGACAACTCTAACCAGAGCCGATTGTCCCGGTTTTCCAGTCCTTGGGACAGCTCTGACTCCTCCGCCCACGTCAGGGGAATGAGGGGAAGAGTGACCCTTACCCTGCTGGTCTGTGGTCCAAGTCCCGGGAAATGGAAATATTGCAGTTGACACGAGGGATTCATTGTCCCCTGAGCCCAACACAGTATCATGCCTCACTGGTCCCCTCTCCTCAACCAAGTCTCCAAAGACCTTCAGGACATGTCAGGAGTCATTGACCACTGACTTGTAATAGAGCCAGATATCACATCGTCACCACCCCCTTCACTCTTCCTTGTTACCATTGACTTATCTTCCCAATTGTTTTTTTCCTTGTTGGATTCCTCTTCTAAATTTTTATCAACAAATAAAACCAGCTTCTTTTCTGGTCACAGAGGCCTGTGCACAGCAGTCTGCTCTCCATTTTTTTTGTGCCTAGGGGCCTGGAAAGTCTCTTCTGGGAGGGACAGAAGGGTGGGGGGAAGGTGCTGCTTGGGCACTTTGGATGTGGGCATCTAGCCAGCTCCGGAAGGCTGGCCCACTCCGGAGTCTCGAACACAGAGTCCCTGCTGAGTAGCATGTTGAAGCCAGCAGACTGCCAGGCGGGCCCCCTGATGTTTGTAATACACAGATCTATATCAGCGTTATGAAGTTCCATATTAATATGATGCTAAATAGGGGTTCCAACTCTTGGAAGAGGGGGATGGGGAAGCATTGAACGAGGTCACCAGTGCAAATGAAAGCCCCAGGACTGGAATAGCAGCAGACTTGCAGGTGACTGTCGAGATGCATTAGCAGTAGGGGGAAGCTCGAGCAGCATCTGCCTGCATTATTCTTGGTTCCAGCCCAGTGCCCCTCTCTCCTCTTTCTCATTGAATTTGATGCTTTATGGAAGCTGCAACGTCATAAAAATAACACTCTGCTGCATCCTTCACCCCGGGATCTCAAAGCCCTCTACGGACATTAATATTTATCGCTAGGAACCTGGGATGTCGGTTGAGAAATATTATCCCAATTTTACAGATGAAGAACTTGAGATTAGGTGGTTAAGTGACTTGGTAGAAGTCACTCCCTACCTACTGAGTGGTGGGGCCATGCCCTGGGACAGGTCTCAGAAAAGTGTGCTGAGCCCTTGGCAGAATGGGAGACTGCCCTTTGTTTAAACAGAAGAAAACAGAGTGTGCCCTGAACAAGCTGGAGAAAGGCAAGACAAGCAAGTGTCTCCTCCCTCTGACTCTTAGTCCCCTCTTGTCAGGCTTGAGGGGGTTGACTCTCATGGCCTTCACTTCTCTGCCAACCTTGCCAAATAAATCTGCCAGCTCAGAACCTACGATGGAGCGTATTGGACAGTTTCCATTATAGAACTTTCTGGAAGTATGAAAGGGCTGTCTTGGGACAGGGATGTCTATAGTAGTCAAGAAGAAGGTCACCTGCCACAGAAAGACAACAAAAAGGCTCTGTCTGGAAAGACGGAGGCCAAGAAGAGAAGATCATCTCAAAATCAAAGTAGTTTTGACTATTTTAGAGAGGATGAACCATTGATTTTAGATCCAGAATTCTAGAACTATGGGCACATTTTCTTCTTTAACTTGAAATTATTTAGGAAGAATAAAGGGTAGTTCTACATTTTTTTCTGTGTTAACATGAGACTTTCTATGTCCAGGAAACTACATGAATTTTAAAAAATGATTTAATAACATTTATAGATGAAGCCTTCATTTTAAAGGCACATATCTGACTATTTGTGTTGGTAATAGGAAGACTGCAATTTTAGTTTGTAGCACTTGGTGTTCTTGTTAAGGAAGGAAACTGGACAAGTGGTGGGATGGTGCTTTGACCACCGATCCCTCATTTGCTAACCCTTTGTGAAGCTCCGATGATGGGCCATAGACTGTGGCACCAGGATTCAGGGCTGCATAGAACAGAGTTTCTGTCCTGCCGACGGGGCCCCCCAGGCTAGCTGCAGGAGCAGACATGCAAATGAATAATTATGGAGCTGTGAGATGAGCTGCCGCAAAGAACGGTACATTGTGCTGTGGGAGCACAGTGGAAGAGATGATTCATGTTGGGGCAATTCTACTTGCCGATTACATTCTTCCTGAACTGGCCTTGATGAGGTTGGCACGTTTTACCTATTAAGAATTAGATGGTGACCACCTGGTTCATTTTATGGGTAAACAAAAGCTGTTCTAAAACATTTGACCCAGTTGAATATAGTTCAACATCCTATGGCATTTTAGGAGGCACCAAGAGTCGAGATTCTCATGTCTAATCCTGCAGTATTACAGTGGTGTCATTGTCACCTGTCGTGCATCCTGAGTTCCATCGGGGAAGGATATCAAAGTTGCTGTCTTACGGCCAAGTCATGCCATTTCCTTGTTTCTCAGGTTTTTATCAATGAATGACATCCTAGGATTGAGTTTGCAAAAAGCTTTGTTTATTGCTAGGAGTATGAATAGACAGTAGGATCAGTTTTGGTTTGGTCCCAGGTCCTGTGTGCAAAAGCCTTGACCAGCTGTGCTGTAGCCATCATTACTTCTTTCCTTGAAGTGCCTGAAGAAAATTATACAGATGGCAAGGTAAAATAAACCACAGTCAATTAATAATTGAGGCTGTGGCTGTTCCAGACTCTGTGGAACCCAAGCTCTGGTCAGCTGGCTGGACCAAGAGATGGTGGTTGAGGACTAAGTCTTTACGCACACTGGATAGAAAAAAATGGTCTCCTTTCTCCTGGTTTCTGTTTCAGTTCCAGGCTTATCCTAAAGTATCCACTGTATGTGAGCATCAGTTTAGAGCAACAGTTCAAAGAGAAAGGCCACAGAGGCCAGGATATCCAAGAACCCGGATCCAAAGGGACCACAACAAGCTGACACAACAGCTTGAAGTCTCTTCTTTCATCAAACCCAAAGCACCCCCCCACCATAGTACTATGGCTTAGTATATATGATCCTTTTCCTAATCCTGACTCCTTTTTGAGGGAGAAATGAGTGAGTCTGTCCACAAATATTTACCGTGTTGAGAAGAGTTCTTGGCACTTGGAGGGATAAATGATCTTTATCTTCCTCTGGTGGTTGGTGTGAACCCTAAGGAGGTAGAAACAGGATGGTTATTGCCATAAATTTTACACAGTTCCTAAGACACTTGGCCAGCATTCTCTTGGCCAAACTTGCCTAGTTCAACGTGGATAGTGAAGCCTCTCCAGCCTTGCACGAATGAATGAAATCAAGTCAACAGGACACACCTGGCTCCCAGCCAAGGTGGCTGTTCTTCAGCACCGTGGATCCCACCCACATTCACCTGTTTCAGACTGGAACAGTGGGAACTGGGTCAGTTTGCAGAGAAAGTTTATCAGCTCTGCCTTAGCATGCTAGTTAAAGAGTGTGGATTCTATGAGAGGGCTCTACATTGATCCCTGTGGGACGTTTGACACATCCTATAAATCTTTGGTCTTCTTTTTCTTCATTTTTTAGAACAAATAAAGATGTTTATGGCATGAGGATAATAAGAAGAGCTGCAAGGGTTAAAGTAATAATGTATGCAAACATTTAGCACAGTGCTTGGTTTGTGGTAGGTGCCTTTATGTTCTTATCTGTAAAATGGGGTTACGTATTATATAGATCTCACAGGGGTTTTGTTAGGATTAAGTGGTTAATTGATGTAGAACACTGGCATGTAGGGCCTGGCATGTAAGGAGCACTCATTAAACGT
The DNA here is from genome assembly GCF_000956105.1 of Propithecus coquereli. Classification (NCBI taxonomy): domain Eukaryota; kingdom Metazoa; phylum Chordata; class Mammalia; order Primates; family Indriidae; genus Propithecus; species Propithecus coquereli. The sequence goes on along the minus strand of NW_012154951.1, from coordinate 3,313,865 downwards.
TATTTTTACTAATACATACTTATTGCTGTTATTTTATAAATTAATGTAAGGATTTCCAAGGAGGAACTCATGAAGCACTGCATTTTCTCCTTCACCTGGCAAAAAGAAAGATTTCATTTGAAAAGTCCAAGTGGCCAGGGCATTGTGGGAAACTGTCAGTTTGAGTGTGTATAAAAGCACTTCCTTCAAATCCCTCCCTTTTTTTAAGTAACATCTTTCTCCAATCTTAAAAAGGCTTAAATATTAAAATGCAGTGCTTGGACACTTGTTTTTATAGTGATATTTTTTGTTGTTGTTGTTCCACAAAAGTACCTTTAAAAGTAGCACAACCCAGTATTAGACAAATGTTTATCCGATTGTAAAGGCACATCAACCAAGAGAACATAATAAGGTAGAGTTACTAGGAATTCTAAACATGAGAAACAGGCATATTAAAATGAATGAAAAATTATAGGTTTCACTGCAGTAAGCTGCTTGTAATATTCTTTAACGGTGTCTATTTCCTGAAATTGTTCTCCTAGTGGCTTGCTTGCAGAATGAAAGAAAGCTGGTTTCCAGGGTCTGCTTGTGCGGCAGCACACGTCACCAGCACACACTTTCACTTTTGTGTTTGTTTACTGTATCTTTTGTTTTGTTTTTTAATTTTCTGGGCTCTAGTCTGATGAAGTTCAGTCTTTCTGTGTTCGCATCGTCAGAGCTTAAAGCCATGTGCTGCAGGGAAGCTCTCGCGAGTCCAGAAAAAGTAGCTTTGTGATGAGCCCTTCTGGAAAGGCGGATGCTGAGTGCTGTCCAGTGCCCGGTGCCTGCTGCGGAGGCCCCAGGCGTGTTTGTGCGTGTCAGTGGTGGGGGCGTAGAGCCGAGACTCTGAAACTTATTCCTTCTAGAGCAGGGATGGGACAGACAGAGACTCAGGTGGCTCTGGATTGCTGTGGCTTTTAAGGAAATGATAATTTTAGGCCACACTGCCCTAGATTTTGGTGGCTGTGGGAATAACATGGAGAAAAGGGATCCTTGTTATAGAGGTTGAAAAAAGCTGGGGACCCCGTAGGGGCGGGTGGGTAGAAAATTCTCCCTTAGGCTGCCAGATCCAGAATTGTGAGTGCAGTTGGGAAACTGGTGACATCTCTCTGCTTTTCTGCCTTGGGGGTTATTTCGAAGATGCTGGGATACCGTTCGGGAAGTGACCCTTGTCAAGAGTGTGTGACAGCCACAGCCGTGCTCAGAAGTGGGGTGGGGCAGTGATGGGCACGGGTACAGAGTTGAGTGCAGCGGAACGGGGTGGCTGTTCTTCCCTTTCTGTCTCCCACACCCAAGAACACCTCATGAGAGACTCAGGATGCTTGTCAGTAAGAGGAATTGCCAAGTATAAGTTTGGAAACCGCTCGCTTGTTTAGAGTAACGTTCGAAAACAGCTCGCTCGGGCTTGTCATGGGGACAACGCGTTCCGCGGTACACTGGGGTGAGCCTTAAGCCTCCAACGTTGTAATTCCCACCTAAATAAATGATACTTTGGGTGGATTTGCATCGATACGTTGGATAAATTCTGAGAAAAGTCCTGTAATCCATGAGTCTGGTGAGGCCAGCTGCTGCTCTCCTTGAAAAGGTCAGGGTAGCATTACATTAAAAAGCACAATTTTCTGTTTTGCTCCTGGTAACTCATTATGCATTATATTTAAATTTTTCCCCTTTGGAGAGCACTATTGGCATGTTCTCTTTGGTTAAAGTTATGGAGCTTGATGGAAATGAACGTGGAAAGGAGCTTAAGAGATCTTTGGATGAGTTTCACTGGTAAAGCACAATGAAACACCACCCCCTAATTCTTGCCCCATGACACACACACGCGCGCGCGCGCACACACACACACACACACACACACACACAGTCATTTTTCCTGCTTTTCTCCCGTCAGCTATATCCTAGGGGCTCACCGTCTTGAGCGCTCGCTCTCATCCTTAGTTTTATCTTTGTTGCTCAGCTGCATTTTTCACTAGTTGACCTGAACTTGTCCCTTTTGTTTCCTTTTCCAAATTTACTGTTTATCTCATAAACAAGAGGAAGGGATTGCAAATCAATGGCGGCCTGGGTGTGTCGTGGGGAGAGGGGCCTTAATTCGGGCTTGTTTGTGAGTGTGTAGGCAGCAGAAGTAAATTAGCTTGCAGATTTCAGGAGAGGCTGTTATCAGCGTCCTCTGCCAAGGATCATGCAGAGTGCCAAATTACAATTGATTTCTCAATAAAATTGAGTTCAACCTTCCCCAACATAATCCAAGACAGAAATGACAGAGAACTGTCTCACTTTAAAAATTTTATTCTTTTCAGTCAATTTTGTTCTTGGAGGTTTATTATTGTGATTAGCCTTGGACCATGAGATACTCACCTCGCCTGCCTTCCTCGTCTTCACAGAGCAGGCGGAGTCAGCTAAGGAAGTGTAGGAGTGACGGGCCGGCCCCCCAGGCCACCCCGCTGGGCTCCTCACTGGGTGCCATGTGAACGCGCCACTGGCCTTTAGGATCCAACAGTACAAGAGTTCATCGTGTTTCGAATGAATCCTATGCTCAGAGCATAAAGGGCTGTTTATAGCAGGTTGCATCCTCCTCTCCAATCAACCACTCTCTTCTTTCTCTCTCTCTCCCACGCACATGCACGCTGAGACGCACACATGCACACCCCCTGCTTTCTGTTCAGAGCCCATCGCTTTGGGAACCACCAACCAACCAACCTAATTAAAACACATTTTTCCAATTGCTGGAACAATTCCCCTAATGCTGGGCCTTTCCACCACCACTCTGGGCCTGCTTAGTTCACTACCTGTATTCAGCTCCCAAAGAGGCTCATCTCGCTGCAAGAGAAGTGAATCCATTTAACGTTGCTTTGCATTCTGAAATTCAAGGCATGCATCTTTCTCTCAGGAGGCTGACCTCTTCTAAGGAGGACAGGGTGTGCGTGCTGTGTTAATACACATCATACCATCACCACCTCTACCAGCACCTTTCCTGCCATCTTTGCCAACAGTTCGACATTCACTAACCGATTGCAGTGGGCCGGCACTTTCCTAAATAGTTTTTTTTCGTTTCAGACATTGTGACTTATGTCATTTCTCCTCCTCCCTCCAGCTGGCTGTTCTGAGGCTTTTTTTTTTCCTTGTTCTTTCTTTCTTTCCTTTTTTCCTTTCTTTGTTTTTACCCTCCTAACCATTTTTAAGTGTACGATTCAGTGGTGTTCAGCACAACTACACTGCTGTGCAGCCATCACCACCACCCATCTCCAGAACTCTTTTCATCTTAAAAAACTGACCCTCTGTGCATATTAAACAATAATTCCTCATTTCTGCCCACCACCCAGCCCCTGGCAACCGCTGTTCTACTTTCTGTCTCTTCAAATTGACTACTGTAGGTATTTCGTATCAGTGGAATCATCCAGTATTTGTATTTTCGAGACTGCCTTATTTCACTTAGCCTAATGTCTTCGAGTTTTACCTATGCTGTGGCGTGTGTCAGACTTTCCTTCCTTTTTAAGGCTGAATGATACTTCGTTATATGTATATACCACATTTTGCTTTTCTATTTGTCCATTTATGGACACTCAAGTTACTTCCACTTTTTGGATCTTGTGAATAATGTTGCTATTAATAAGAGTGTACAAATACCTCTTCGAGACACTCATTTCAATTCTGTGAAGGTACATACTTAGAGTTAGAATTGTTTTATCATATGGTAATTCTATTTTTAATTTTTTGAGAAACTACCATGCTGTTTTCCATAGTGGCTGCACTATTTTACCTTCCTACCAACAGTGCACAAGGGGTCCAGTTTTGTGACATCCTCATCAACATTTGTCACTTCCAGGTTTGTTTTTTAATTGGTAGCCGTCCTAATGGGTGCAAGGTGGTATGATAAGTACTGTATATGCCTCACAATAGCTCTATACATTAGATAGTATTATATTCCTCATTTTATAGAGCAGGAAATTAAGGCTTAGAAATGTCAGATTGTTCAAGGGCACGTGGCTGGTTTCATTCAAGCCTAGCTGGTTCTAGAGCCATTCTAGGAAAAATAAGGTCCTTATTCTATGTGCTGGCCATATTGACAACATATCAACAAAGAATCAGGGGTTTTTCTTTTTACTTTTAATGGCCCTATGCCTTCTCAGGGAAACAGCACTCGCTCTGCTCATTGCATATGACCACAGGGAAGACATTTTTCCTTTATTATTCTAAGCAAAGCAAGGAAAAAATAAGCTCAATAGCAATGTGACAATTTATTCTCCATGACATAATAACTTTCCTAATTGGGCAGGTAAGAACCAACCTAGTGACTCCTCCTAGGGTCAGGAGCAGAATGACTATTTTCTGTTAGTCTAAGCAAAACATGCCTTTAAAAAGCAGAATTGGTAGCCCAGAGAGTATTATCTTAGATCCAAGGTCAATGGCATAGACATATAAACATATGCATTCGATTGCCACCTGTGAAGCTTTCGTTTAGTAATCCTCTATTTGAGCCCTAATTCTTCCACTTTTTAGTTTAGCAGTTTGAGGCAAATTTACTCACCTCTTTGAACCTCAGTTTTCTCATCTATAAAATGGGAATAAAAATATAGAGTTCATAACATGTGTCTTCTTCTTCTCAAAGAAAGAATGAGAACAAACAAAACAAACTTCAGTACCCACCACTGCTCCCTTTGGTTCAACTTTACAAAGGGTTTCCCTGATTCAGACTGACTTAATCACTAAACAATCCTGGGAACATAATATCCTAGCTGAGACGTGAGCTGGTGCCAGGGTATAGCAGGGAAGTAGGAGGGCACAGCAGGGACACCCTCTCTGGAGTAGGTTGAGAACATGCAGACTGGATCAGAGAGAAATCCAGGGGATAGGTCTGGTCTCGGATTTAACCAACTTAATGTATGACTTGGGGCAGCCACCAAAGCTCTCTCAGCTGAAGTTCCTGTTCATTTCTGTAAAACAAATAGCTTGCTTTTCCCAGTAAGTCAATCTAGTTTTCTTAATCTTTCTGAACAGTTAATATAATTCTGTGTTTTGATCCCTTTTGTGGCTCTTTTTCTGATCTTTGTGTTCCCATAAAATGAGTTCTTATATATAAGTGCTTAACACTTTTCTTGACACATGTAATTGTTCAATAAACATCTTATCTTTTCTTTCTCTTCTCCCTCCTTCTTTCCTTCTATCCCTCCCAATCACACTCTGGAAATGAGTAAGGTTCTGAACTGAGACTGATGGAACCATTTCCTACTGCATGCTTATTTTATATTTCATCATATCCAACCTAATTTGCAGCTGCCTTTTGAATGAAGATGGCTGGTCATATACAGTACTCAGAACTGATGAAATAAGTCCCCTAGGATAATATTTGCCCAAAAGACACAGGAGCCTTTGGAACAGAACTGTGGTTTTGCAATCAGGCAGTGCATTCTAGAATCACACAGACACGGGCTGGAATCCGAGTTCTTCCTCCTTGTAGTCATGTCAGTGAGGCATATTCTAGAGCACTGTTAAAAATCTCAGGTTCTCAGGTCTTCATCAGTTTAAATTGCTCCCTAACAGCTGCAAGACCTAGGGTGATACTTAACCTCTTTCTTATGCCTTAATTTACTCATCTGTAAAAAGGGAGAGTAAATAGAACTTAATTCATAAGATTTTTGTGAGGATTGAATGTAATAACACAAAGCATTTAGAACAGCACTTAGTATAATTTAGTAATATTGTGACTATTACTGCTACTGTGATTAGTATTATTACTTCTATAGTTATTACTACTGCATGATGGACTCCTCTGCCTGCTTAGAAGTATTACTCATTTCATAAATGTTCCTTGGATTCAGATATATCCTGTGAAATATACCTTAAAACACAATTGCTAGTTGTTATGTACTGACATCTTGTTCTAACGGGATTACATTTCTTTATTTAAATAGGACTTCTCATATTATTAATAAAGTATGTTAATACTAATTCATTTGCCAGTTGACTGAGATTGTGTTTTTACCATGAGAGTTAAATATGTATGTAAAATGTAAATTATGTAAAATTTTTACTTGGTTGAAAAGATATCTTTAAACACCTACCACACTACGGCATAATTTACTCCAGAGTACAAATAAGATTAGTGACAGGGAGAAGAAAATAGTATTTAAAACACCTAAATAGACATGCACACACATAAAGTTGAAAAATTCAAGTGGAATAAACATTTCCAAAATACTTTTCGTTTTTAGAAAGACGTCAATGATGGACTGTTATCTCAGATGGGCTACTTCCTCTAACAAACATGTGTTTTAAGTGCCCATATACTGTTGTGGTTTTTTTAACAAGGAAGATATTAAGAGGGATGTGTTTCACCCGCTCCCAGACACCATTTCTCCTTAGTAGCAAATAATAAGGCATGTATAAAAATGAGCATTTCTTTTCCCCTTAGGATACCTCTTCCTAAAATCACACTCAGATTCTTATAATTCCAATGCCCCAAACAGCTGGTTCTGTCCTCTAATCCTTTTTCCATTAGAGATTTTAACACTACTTTGAGCAACACTGGTTAGCTGATGACCCAAATCTCCTTAATCCAGAGCCGCCGTAATGTTACATCAGTAGCTAGTGTATATTTTTCCAATTTACTTCACAAATTTTCTTGTTGCCTTCATAACTTCATGGCATTTCAATTATTAAAGCAGCATTAGTTACATCCAGAGACTTGGTTGGCTGAGGCTGGTGGGGAGTAGGGGGTTGAAGGAGAACACGTTAGATATCTTTTGATTTGCTTCAGTACCTAGCAGAGTAGAATACTTTTTAAATAATAGCTGTGGTTTATTGAGTAATTTACTGTGCTCCAGTCAGATGCCAAGAGTTTAAGCACATTTATCTCATTTAGTCTCCACAACTACCCTGAGGCTTTATTTCCATATTACAAATGAGGATACTGAGGCATGGAGAAGTGAAGTATCTTGCATCTTGTCCCTCAGTGAATGGCAGAAGTAGCTGAGATCCAAACCTTGAGTTGCCCGATTTTGAAGCCTTCATTCTTATTCACTATACATGGAGTGTTTGGGTAGATGGAGGGATCCATCCAAAATTCTGTTTTTATGGGTGATAGAAGAGGCTTGGGGAAAAAAAAAGTAAAATTCCATTTTTAATGATTGCAAAGATTTAGGATAGATGAACCCTGTCTTACTTTCTTTTTTCTTGTTGCCCCTCATTTTTTTTTTCTTTTTTCTTTAGGATACTTTTAAGGCCCAAGGAAACAAAATAAAGCAAAACAGAACAAAAAACAAAGCTGGTGGTCACCAAAGCTGATGCCTAGCCTTTTATGTATATAACTTTTCACCCATATTATCCCATTTCCTCCATTATTTTGTCCTTTTCACAGAGCAATTCTCTAGAATGTTTGGGTAACCCTTTGGATTCTCTGATTTATATTCTGAATGAGAGTTTAAAAACCCTGAATTAACTGGATGGAAGTGTTGGTTAGGAGAGAAGTTGGAGAATGAGAAATTCTCCTGGACTTAAAACATAACCTGACTGCACTATGGGAGAGTCTCTTTAGAGTCACTTTTATAAATCAGAATGTTTATTTACCACATTATCTAAAATAACTCAGAGGAGGAATTTTAAAGAAGATATGGAGAAAAGGAGGCAGAATTGGTATGCTTGGCCATGCAGGGGCAAATAAAAATATTGAATAAAATTAAAGAGCACAAGAATTGTAGATTGTTTCCAGGGACAATTCTGTGGGGCCCAATTCTACTGGAGAGGCTGTGCCGTCACCCTCAAACTCAGCCTTTCTAAAATCATTCACTCATTCATTCATTCATTCCTCCATTCATTCATACTCTCATTCATTGTAAGAACATCTGAGTGCCTACTACATACCAACTATTTTGTCAAGCTCAAACTGACACCTTTTCCTAACATGATTTTCCATAAGTGATAACTGTCATCAGCCTCAGAACCTCAGAATCATTGTTTGTACCCTCTTACAAAGTCCAATATTCAAACCTTGCCCCTTGTTTTTGTGTGTGTGTGATGACCCTGTACCCATTCTCTTCATTAAATTCATTGTTATCTCAACTCCAGAGTAGTTATTGCCTTCTAATTGATTTTGAGACCTCTACTTTCTAGTTTTTTGTACACATCACTGCTGCAAATAACTGTCCCAAGTTGACAGACACATTCACCAAATATTTTCCCGGCTCAAAAGCCTTCAGTGCCTGTTCCACTTCCTGCAGGTTTCATGCCCTTGGGATGCCTGTCAATTTTTAGCCTTCATTGCTCCTCAACGCAAACTTGTTGTTTAAGCCACACTACTTTCTTCCCAGCCCCTCTTCCTACCAACAGTTATGCAAGCGCTTATTGTGTACCTACAACATGCCAGGCACGCTCATGCCAATTCTTCCTCATTTTTAGGGAAGAGCTTAAAAGTTCAGGCAATGTGGATGTGAATCCCTGCTCTGCCCCTTGTAAGCTGTATGATTTGGGGTTAGTGCCTTAATCTCCTTAAGCTTCCATTCTCTTATCTGTAAAATGGGGATAAATAGTACTTAACTCTTAGGGCTGTTGTGAGCATTAAAAGAATGAACATAAAGGCCTTAGCATAGAGAGAGCTCACATAGAGTAAGTGCACAATAAATAACTGTCATTATTATTGATATCACTTATGACAGAATATAGTTTTTCTTAAATGTGTTCCATTTCTTTCAAATATAAAGATATTTCCTTTGAAATTCCTTTTTCCAGAGGGCAGAAACCATGTCTTTTATCATGTTCCTGTTTCTCAGGAGAGTAACTGGTGTTCTATAAAATATCTGAATGAATGGATAGAGTCCTATTAATAGACTAGCTTCTAAATAAAATGTTGATTGGATTTGGTAGCAAGGCTGATAAAATTGCTTTTGAAATAAGCTAGTTGTCAATGAGTATTTAAGGATCAGACTTGCCTTGGACACTCTGCATTTAGTAGAAATAGATTCTACGATGCCAAAGAACAACCACAAGCAAAATATTTTTTTGAAGCAATAGAATTAGAAAGTAAAGGAGAATGAGGGACCAGACAAGCCACTTCATGTGAACAGGGAAGCCAGACTAGAGAACTCTGGTGTGAGGGAGTTAATTCTCAATTACTTGGTCTACCCCTTTAACTAAATTATAGAGAAGAGAAGCTTAGAGAAGCCAAAGTTGTGAAGGTTTCTGGTGGGAGAGTCAGAAAGTTATATAAGAGGCTAAACAAAAGACTACCCTAGCCACTAAACTCTAGCCATATAAATCAGCAAGATCATATTGTCTATAAGCGTTCTTAAAAAGCTACCAAGGGAAGTAATTCATGAAAAAAACTTCAGAAAAATTGCAGAATGAACATTAGAAACCATGGAAATATGTAATTATTTACACAATTCTTGATTAAACAAACCAATGGAGAAGAATATGAGTAAATCAAATTTGTGGATAAACTTCAAACTATTGCTTTGTCTTTTTTAGTGCTTTTGTGCTTGTCTCCTCACAGCAAGAGAATTAACCTTCCAACTGTATTTGCTGGTGTCGTTCTAGAATCCCTAGGTGGCGCCAACTAGGGTCGGAGGGCAGTGTCTCAAAAGGGCATGCAGAGGTGGAAGTGGGCTGTTTTGGATTTGGGGAGGTGGAACCAACTGTGGTTGTGAATGGCAAAGCAAATATACTACACATAACATTTAGAAAGCCAAAAATCCTCCTGGACCAGTCTTAGCAAGGATCAAAGTCAAAGAAAAATAGTCATTAACATTAATTTTTTTCATTGTTCTCTTTTCAACAAATACCCAGGACATAGAGCATGTATAATACAACTTCTTTCCTGTGTTTCTATTTTTTCAGATAGATAATAGCCACATCCTTCAAAACTCACTCTACTTTCCTTTCTACCCCCAAGTTTCCCCAAAATGCATCTCAGGAGTCTACTGACTTATCCCTCTATTCTATTCCTAAACTTATTTTATTTTATTTTATTGTTTTTACTTTTCTCAGAATAAATCACCTGACTTTGGGCCTTCTCAGGTTCTGTCCTTCCCTGATTATCCTAATGGATAGAATTCTATGAATAGACCAGGTTTATATACATACAAAATGACCCGAGAGCTCAGAGAAGAGGAGGAGAACATACCGATACCAGAATTCTTCTTGGGGTTGGAGGAGTTCAGGGAAGAGGCTATAAAAAATGAATGTATTGTCTTTGTCTTTATTACAAGAGTGTGGATAATTCAGAGTTCCCTACGTAAAGACATACATAAAGCAGAGTATCATATCTGTTTTACAAATAAAGAAACTGAGGTCCAGAGATTTCATATGTTGACTAAAGACAGGAAGATATTTCCTTAATTTCCATTAGTTGGGATTGGTTTATCTAATCAATTGACTGGTAGCTGGGAAGAGGCTGGTGTCTAAGTTTGGAGTGTGAGCGCTGGAAGATTGGGGAAAATAAGGTTTGTGGAAAGCTTGGGGAAATTATAAAAAGGCGTGAAGATAGCAACGCACAGTTTTCCCTTCTTCATGCACTCCATATGCTCAGGTTGGGTAGAGACAATGCTCTCACAGGCACTATTTGGGTTAAGATGCATTTCTTCAGCTTTGAAAGGACTGGCTGTCCGAAGCCTGATGTCACACGATGCTGCAAGGTTTCACTTATAGTTGCTCACATTCATAATTCTTTGGAATTCCTGACTTTTAAGAAATTGGCTCATAAACTGTTTATTGAAGAAATGGCCTTATGTATTCAGAGCAGATCAAAAAACTAGTTGTGACCATTGAATAAAATTGAGCAAAAATGAGAAAGAGAAGTAAAATATTGACCAAAGAGTGGATCAGGGGAGGAGAGAAGCCAAAATATTATGTCAACTGTTGTGGGGAGAGGATCCTGATAGAAGCAGTGGTCCTGGAATGCCTGAGATTGTGGATTGTGCGTGCATATTTGTGTATTTGTCAGAGCACTATCTTGCTTTTAAAGAAAGATAAAAAGGAAAAACTGCAAGCAAGGGTGACGAGAAAGATAAATGGATTAGAGGGCATGACTTACTGTACAGAGAGAGATTGAAGTAATATAGCATAGATAGCCTAGAGAAAAAAATAGCAAAGGAAAAGGGAAATTGCTAATACTTCCAAGCACCTGAGAGGTTGTAACATGAGTGACATTCATTTTGGAACTTGGGCACATCAAAAGACATGCTTAGTATGGTTTGGAGATATATATTTGACCATTTACCCACGGAGTTCAATGGCACTGAACCAGAAAAGGCAGGAATTGAGGTGTAAAGAGTTGGAAAGAAAACGTTTTAAGTGTTTATGTTACCTTCAAGGAATGATATTCATAACTTTCTGCTCTGTAAGATTAAGAGTGACATTAAGCATGGACAATTCTATAGCTTCTCTGTGTATGTTCATGAATAGAAATTCTGGGTGGTGTCCCAGCCTTCAAAGTGGCCTGGGATAGGCCTGGTTTACTTCTTTGGTGATTGCCAGACCCTGGGTACTTTTCTGCTGTTGGCCCAAGAGGACTCATTACAAAGCTTTTACTGCTTCACAAAGAAGTGCTTAAGTGCAAGTGGTCTGTCTGCCTGGATTCAAATCCTGACTCAGTTACACACTAGCTGTATAATCTGGCAAGGAACATAACCTCTCTAAGCCTTAGTTTCCTTCAATGTAAAACAAGGATAAAGAATCATACTATCACATAGGGTTCATGTGAGGATTAAAAGAGATGCACATAAAGCACTTAGTACAGTGCCAGGCACTTTGTGTTTGAAATTATTAGTTGTGATTTATTCAAAAAACATTGAAAGGCTACTTTAGACAAGGCTAATCAAGGTGCTTCAGATACACTAGTGAAGTGATGGAAGGTCCTATCTAAAGAGTTTAATTTCTAGTGAGAATGAGAGAATAAACAAATAAATGCATAATATGTCAAGTGGTATTAAGTACAGGGAAGAAAAATAAATCAGGCAGATAGGTAGGAGAGTAAACTATTCTATTAATAAGTAGAGAGAGCATCACTCTAAAAGGGGCCAAAGTCAAATAAAGAGCTTGGGAAATTGTAGTAGTTGTGTACGTCTGTGGTCCCCAACCCCCAGGCCGCTGACCAGTACTGGTCCCTGGCCTGTTAGGAACTGGGCCGCACAGCAGGAGGTGAGTGGAGGGCAAGTGAGCAAAGCTTCATCTGTATTTACAGCTGTTCCGCTTCGCTCACATCACTGCCTGAGCTCTGCCTCTTCCCTAGCCCCCCACCCTATCTGTGGAAAAATTTTCTTCGATGAAACCAGTCCCTGGTGCTAAAAATGTTGGGGACTGCTGGTGTAGATCACTGAGGCAAAAAGATGATATAGCATGGAGAAGAGTAATGAACCAATGATGGGGTGGGAGAGGTAGGTAGGGGCCAGAAAATTGAGAGCCTCCAATGGTGTATCAAAGTAGGCTAGCTGCTACGCTAAACAACCACCACAACTCAGCATCTTAACGCAACAGAAATGAACTTCTTACTCGTGTAGCAGGTAGTCCTAGGTATTAATCCAGGATTCCAGGTTCTTTCTATCTTGTGGCTCTACCATTTCCCAGGGCCCCAGAGCCCTGTGGTGGACCTTCTGCATTTAGGGGCAGACTGGGAGTGAGACAGAGCATGAGAGATGGCATGGGAGATTTTTATGAACCAGGTTGGAAAAAGCATATGTCATTTTCACTCACATACCATTTCATTAATTTGCTCACATGGTCACACCTAACTGCAATGAAGACTAGGCAGTGAATTCCAGCTGTGTGCCCAGGAGAAGAGGAAATGAGTTCTGATGAACACATGGCCAGCAGTGTCTGCCACATATGACATGCTAAGGATCTTGGATTTTTATCTTGAGGGCAAGGGTCACTGAAGTAATTTAAGCTAGTGATTGATCAAGTTTGCATTTTAGAAAAATCAGTCTGGTAGAAGAAGGATTGAAGGGACCAAAACTTCAAGTAAACAAAATGAATAGTGTAAGGCACAGAGGGCCTCAACTAAAGGAGTGGGATGGGGATGGGGAAGAGGTGGGGTGCTTGGAGAGATGTGGAAGAGTCTGGAGAAGGTTGCACATTAGTGGATGGGAGTGGAGAGGATGGAGTTGGTGGAGAAGGATCGTGAACTTCCAGCTGTCATTTACCAAGAGAGGAAACATACGGACAGCAGAAATTTGTGAGGGAGAAACGATGAGTTCGAAGAACAGAACACCTCTGTTGCCTTTTTTTTCTAACTCCTGTCTTTTAGTGAGTCTGTTTTCCAAACCAGTATTGGAACGTAAGTTCTGACATGCATAAATGCACTTGTGGGGTCAGCATATTTATAATCAGCGTGATTTTGGAATATCCAGGGTGCACTGTTACTCTCTGCTGTACTCCATAGTCTATGTTCATTCATTCACAGTGTTTGTTCATTTGACATTTATTGAAGTCTTAACATGTGCTAAGAATTGTGCTTTGCTCCTGCAACTAAATCATGGCCCCTATCACCAGGAACAAGTAATTGCACTGCTCGGTGATTGATGCTAAAGAATAGAGGTCTTTTGGTTAATTGAGATATGTGCTCTAGCCCAGTGGTGGTAGTTATATTGGTTTTAGACTATGAGGTCAGGGGATTTCTAATGTGGTTGTTATGGGTTGAATTATGTTCTCCAAAAAGATCTGATGAAGTCTCAACTCCCAGACCCTGCAAATCTGACTTTATTTGGAAATGAGGTCTTTGCATAGTTAATCAAATTAAAGTAAGGTCGTACTGGATTGTGTAGACTTTCATCTAATTCCTGGTGTCTTTATAAAAAGAGACAAATTTGGACACAGACACACAGGGGAGAAGGCCACATGAAGAAAGAGGCAGAGATTGGAGTGATGCCTCTACGAGCCAAGTAACACCAAGGATTACTGGAAACCATCAGAAACTAGAAGGGGCAAGGAATGATCTCTCCCCTGGAGCCTTAGGAGAGAGCATAGCCCTACTGACACCTCGATTTTGGACTTTATCCTCCATAAACTATGAGAAAATAAATGTCTGTCATTTTAAGTCACTCGGTTTGTGGTACTTTGTTATAGCAACCCAAAGGGGGCTAATATAGTGTTGTATCTAACAGTACCGAACAAAAAGAGGTGTTTTGGCAGAGAGAGACGGTATATCTTTGCTCAGCATTTAAACTAGTCATAAATCTAAAAATATTTTTATATTACAAAATTGTAAAACTATTTTTATATCTATTCTCATTCTTACATTATTTTCACTGTAGAGAAGAAGAAACAAAGGCTTGGTGAGTTAAGGAACTTGCCCTAGTTCACATAGCTGGTGAGTGGTATTGAGGTCCTCTGGCTCCAATATGCATTCCTGGAACTAGGGTGGTCCCTTCTGTGCAAGAATTAGGATGTAGGCTCTTGCTAAGTCATCAGGTACCACCCAGGGAAATTAGGAAGCAGTGACCCTGCAGGTTGTGGGTAGTTCCCTGAAGAACTTCTGTGCTCAGTAGGGCTTAAAATACTTGCCTGGGCAGAAAGGCTTACCTTTCCCCTTCTCTGAGCACTATCTGGCAAGTGCAAAAGACAAGTGCAAATAAGGAGTGTCCTTGGCTGTCATGTGAGCTGTGTGCAAGGAGGTTTAAGGACCCTTGCTCATTTAAAATGTTTCTTTGGGTGTTGCCCAAGTGGCCTCCCAGCTGCTAGAGACTGGAGTGTGCTGTCCAGTGACCATCCTTGCCAATTAACTGGGCGTCCTGTGCTCTGGTAGAACTCTGTGTCACTGCATGTCATTTTGATATGCACCCAGTGCTCTTATGGCTCAAAGGTTCTGCAAGCTGAATGTATACTGTATCTAAAATATCTCAGAGCACTTGAATATGCCTCAGCTCACATTTTTCATGCCAAGCTCGGGATTAAAGACGCCATCTTTTGACAGAATGAGACCTGTTATCGCTGGGTGGGCAGTTAGGAGGCATGCATTCTTTCTTAAACCACAGCCAAAATGGCCACTCTGACCATCCGTGAGGCTTCTGGGAGGCCGCCATGATTTTGACTAATGATGCTGTATTTCCTAATACTTTTGCTGTGCTCGCAGGCATCAGAATGGTTCTTTTAAAAGACTCATCATGGTACAACTGAGATTAGAATCTGGCCCTCAAGGTCTTTTAAAAGACGAAGGATTTGTGAGAAACTGTGACCAAGATGACAAAGTGGCATCTCATTTGCTTTCTATGTAAGTGAGGGCTCAGGAAAGCTGAAAAGGAGGAAAACGGAAAAGCCAGCGCAGTTCTTTTGGTAAAGGCAGCAGGGGTCCTTGTTTCACCTAACAGCCATCCTGTTTAAAAGATCTTCAGCCTAGGCACTATGGTTGACAACTCTTAGAATGCAATTAGTGGTAGTGTAGTGACCCAATTTAACACTCTTTGTTAAATGGAAGTCAATGTACATGTACGGCATTTCCAGGCCAAATCAATCTCCATAGATGATATACTCAGAATCTGAAACTGCTGGCTCTTTCTTAGCCCCAGTATTGAGGACATGTGGTTTCTTTCATATGTCCTTCCTCTATTCCTTCCCAAGTTGTTCATACTGTGGTAGGTAGGGGCAGTGGAAGATACAGAAATAAACAAAATCCTAGTAATTTTTCAAGTTCCTTACTATATAATAACTGTTGTAAGGTAAAAGCAACCACCACAAAAACCATAGCTGTGTTTTAAGTATATCCCATATTTAGTTCTCATAGTTAGCTATCATTATTAACTCTATTCTACAAATAGGTAAACTAAGTCTAGTAGTTTAGAATAAGTAAGGATTTACTACCAGATAAATCACTGGAGTTGGGCTGGAGAGTAGTGGGTTGGAAGGCATAGAAAAGATGTCATAACATGTCATCGATGGAGTAGCATTTGAACTGCCTTGGGAAAGGCATTCTGCGTTGGTAGAGGAGAAAGATGAGCAAAGGCCTGTTTATGATGGACGTGGTATCTTCAGGGAATGGTGATGTAATTCTTCTGGAACCCACAGTAACACAGAGTAGAGCAAAGCCAGCATCAGATTATTAAGGGCTTTGAGTCCCAGGCTAGAGAGTTCAAACAATTTCTTCTTTCAGAAGGGCATAAAGAGCACTTGAAGGGTTTGAACAAGATGGGTTGGGGCTGTGCTTTTAGGAAGATTAATTTGGCAGCGATATATTGGATGGTGTCAAGGGTAGGGTACATAGGTGAGCTGGAGACAATAAAGAGAGAACTCTCCTTTGGACTTCTAAATTCAGTTGCATGTTTACTTTTTTAAGATTAAACAGAAGTCATCTCCTGATTTGGTAAGAGAGGGCCAGTAAAGGATGAAGAGATGGCATCACAGTTTGCTGACCCCAGATAGCTGCCTACAAAGATCAGTAGCTTCATGGCAGATTTGGCAATCATGAGAGACAAAGGCACAATTTTGGGCAGACCGTTTTCTTGGTACTGTTGATGACGGTGGTAATGATAGTCACCCAAATAATCAAGAAGCTCTTTGTTACCAAAGAAAATAATGCAGGAATACAAAGAGAGGTGCTCCACTACTAATAAACTATGTGAACAATGGAGTTTACAAATCCATGCATCCTTTAAAATTAAGAACATCAAAGGTATCTTTTACATAAATTTATGTTTTGGCCTAAAAAAAAGAATAATTTATATACCTATAGGATACATACATCTGTGGTCCCCAACCCCTGGGCTGAGGACCAGTGCCAGTCTGTGGCCTGTTAGGAACCTGGCTAGACAGCAGGAGGTGAGCAGTGGGCAAGGAGTGAAGTTTCATCTGTATTTACAGCCACTCCCTATTGCTTACATCACCACATAAGCTCTGCCTCCTGTCAGATCAGCAGGGGCATTAGAGTCTCATAGGAGCATGAACCCTACTGTAAACTGCGCATGGAGGGATCTAGGTTGCAGCTCCTTATAAGAATCTAATGCCTGATGATCTGAGGTGGAGCTGAGACAGCAATGCTAGTGCTGGGAAGCGGCTGCAAATACATATTATCATTAGCAGAGAGGTTTGACTGCACAGTAAATGTAATGTGCTTGAGTCATCCCCAAACCATCCTCCCCCAACTCCCAGTCTGTGGAAAAATTGTCCTCCATGAAACCGGTCCCTCGTGCCAAAAAGGTTGGGGACCACTGACATACATGTTTATATACACTGTATCATGATATTTAAACAAGTTTATATATTTGAAAAAGGTGACTTTTAAATACAAGGTCATTAAGATGACTGACATTAGAAGGAAGACATCAACTAAGGTTTTTATTCACATGGTCTTCGGTTGACATTTATGTGGTCCGGTGTCTATTGCATTGGTTCTTTTGTTCCCCTCTGAACCACACAGAATAGCTTAAGCTGCCAATAGCTTAAGGAATATAAGTAGCATGGGTTTTCGGGAGTCAAAGATTATGCAGTGCACTTTAAATTTTAATAGCCACTGATAGAGACCTCAAGAGATTCAAGCCCACTGGAGTGTTGGACTTCAGCTTTCATTTTTTTTTTCTCTGTAGAAAGATGCTCCTTGTGTGCCATGGGGAAGGCATTTAGGCAGAGAGGGTGACTATTTGAAGTGGAATTTATTTTTCATCACAATCCATGCATGTTTTCTATTGGGGTAACTTGGTGTATACATTTTTAATATTATGAAGCCACCAGTGTTAATAAAAAACAGCTGAATACATATCGGCATCCTTGGAGATCAGGCTTTGGAATGCTGAGTGGGGCTGGTAGATGGTAAAACTTTAAGAAATCTCTTTCAGAGATTTTTAAAGACATTTACTTATCAGTAGTCCAGATGGCACTTGAAATGATGAATAATAAACTTTACAAGAAGGTAAAACCATGGCTGATGGAAAAACATTCTGAGTGTGTATGTGATAAATATTTCAACGTGATAGGAGAAATTAGGAAAGAAGTAAAATTAAAGATTTCCATGTAGGGTAATTTTATATTGATTCTTTATTCAGAGATTTTTTTTGATGAGGTGCCTTCTAATAACTTCATATCCTATAATCTGATACCCCAAAGTAGGACTCTTTAAAGAACAACATGTTACCCATATAATTCACTTCCAAAAATAAAAACTGTTTTCTTAAAAATCACCTTGTCACAGAGGAGCTCATACTTTGGGATCCATGTGTGTGCTTCAAGGTGTCTGTCAATTCTTTGAGACTGTATCAGAAAATTCACATGTATGTGACTATGTGTGTTTTCACAGAGAATGGTCTCTATAATTTTTGTTTTTTCATTTAGGCTGTCAAAAGGGTTTATAACCCTCAACAGGCAGAGAACCACTGGGTTAATGGAAGGTAAACATAATCCATTAGGATTCTGCCAGGTAACAGATGGCACACTCAAATGGGGTTAGAGTTTAATGAAGAGACTATTTTCAAAGATATGGGAAGGGTTAAAGAAATCAACAAGTGATGAATCCCCTAGGACTAGCACCAGTGGGAGGCCAGGACCACTCTTAGACCTGAAGATGCCAGAGGTGGAAGGAAGCTGGTTCTGAAACCCAGAGAGCTACAGCTACAGCTGTTAGAGAGGGGATATTTCAGGAGTGCAACCTTTGGCGGAAGAATGTAGTTCCTTCTAGACTGTATCCAGCAGGGAGAGAGTTGGGAGGAAAACATCCCACCTCATTTTCCTCCTGACCTTGGATGTATTCTTAGTGCCTTCCAATATCTCCACCCAATCATCCGTGGAAGGAAAGGAAGCCCATTGACACAATCTTTAAAGGTCAGTCTCGGGGGAGCACAGGCAGCGGAGAAGGGTAAAGCATGGATCTGGAGGAGCAAATAGAGAATTCCCAGCACAGGGAAACTTAGCTAGCACGTAGCACGCTTCCTTATGATCCCAATGTTGGTTCTCTTACTGCCAACGTGAACTGTAGCCAAGTTCTGCTATAATAACTTGCTCAGTTTAAAAATATTTACAACTTAGACCAATACAGCTTTATTTCTCTTCATATTTTTTCAATCTTCTACTTCTTAGGGTTGGTTTCTAATTGAGCCATGTGAATACAGGATAATGAACAGCTTAAAATTAATTTATGTTAAGATAATTAATATGAATGTTGGAAAAACTTTTAAGGCAGGTAGATACCATATGAACATATTTGGCTAGAATGTTAGAGAAGCAAAGAGGAAAAGTAGTCATTTCTTCATTCTAGTGAAACAAAACTGTGGTTGCACTATATTCAAGAGGACTTGCACTTTGTTTTTATTTCAGTGAGAGACTCAGATCTGTAAGTTCCCGTATTGCATTAACTCATTGTATAGAGTTCATTATTGTAATTAGACTGCTTTTTAAGTTTATTAGTGGACTCACTAATGTACTCTTAAAAAGCTTTATTTGGAAGGAAGTCAATATCCGAAGCCAATAGAACTGAAGAGCTTGTGCCACACGCTCTCTTGCTGAAAATCATGTTATCAATTTTCATGTGACTGTTAATCAATTAGAGTGACAGAGAGATGATTTGAAGTCAATTTTCTGTTTATTGCTAAATTAGCATTTGATCACATGTGCTTATTTTGGGTTTCAAAGACGCTATGGGTTCTTTTGTCAAGAGACAGAACGGAGGTCAGTGATGAGAATAATCACTTATGCTTTTAAAAATATTTGCATATTAAAATGCAGAGTCCACAACTTGCAGGGCTAAGGTGGCAGATCTGTGTATATATGTGGGTGAGTTGGGACAGGTAGCATAGGAAAACTGATCTGATGGTGTTGTACATAGTTCAAACGTACCTAGTCGGTGTGTAGCCCAGGAAATTAATCAAGTATTAAATGTTTAGTGGTTGGTTAGCATGCAGTCCTCAAAATGAACAAGAATTCAGTTATTCAAACTGGAGAAATGTACTGTAATGTGTACTGTCTCCAGGATATAATGGCTATTGAAGAACAATAACCATGCTATGTTGTGGCCAAATTGTTGGTTAGATATTGAAAGCATCAATAGAACTTAGATAAAAGACTATAAAATGATACAGTAAAACAGCACTAGACATGATGATGGTGGTGATGATGATGATGGTGGTGGGGGATGGCAGCTGCCTTTTTATTAAGTACTTATGTATGCCTGCTACTAAGTGTTTCACGTGGGGGCAACTCTAAAAATTGTTCTCTATTTGTTGCTAGTTGCATTAGAAGTTATCATCTCTCTTCACACTTGATCTTAGCCAAAAGACTGAGAAGTCATAGGAGTTAGCATCTCTCTTAAAGACAAGAAGAAACTAAGGCATCTCTATGTAACTAAATAATGGCCTGTGTGGTTGCTCTAGGAGTTACCATCTCTCTTTAACAGGGGAAGAAACAATGGCATGGAAAGAGAAGTGGCTTGTGCATCATTCAGGTTGAGTTTTGTGCAACTCTAGAGATGGTGGATTTGATCATGATCCTAAAATTTCTGACTTGGAGTCAGAGGCTTCGAGACCTCCCTTTGCATTTTATCAGCTGCCTGATCTTTGGGCTCCATTTCCTCCTGCATAAAGCAAAGGATTAAGCAAGATAAACTCTAAGGGTCTGTGTAGCCTTAAATATTCAGATTCTAGAACTATCCAGAAGGGAGCAATTCCTCCTCAAATGTAGAATATTATGCCAATATTCCAATTATAAATCAAATACTAGGGAATCTGGAATGCAGACATTATATTTCTCATAAGAACCTCAACTTCTGTAATTGCGTATTTTCAATTACTCAGTAGTGTAATTGAATCACTAAAGTATGGCTCCTTAATTTATGTTGTATAGCAGGTGGACAAGTTTACTATCAGAAGTGTTGCACATTCTGACTTTTCTCCCTTTAAGATATGCTTCCAATTGGAAAGCAGGATAAATTACTGTGGATTTGTCAATGATTCACAGTTATGGAGGGAACATTAAAGCTTCAGGATGACAGAATGTATTTTGTCCATATATTTGGACAAGTGAAGTTGAGTTTAAATTACTTATGATAATATTTAATGGAGGGCCAGTAAATGCACTGTTGTCTGTTTCGTGGGTATAATTAAATTGTGTAAGACAAGACCTCACTGTGGCTCTTAGCTATTAAATCTCTGTGGTGACGTGAGGTGAGGCTGCCAGTGTTCTGTGGGGAAATACCAAGCCTGAGGAGTTGAGAGGGAGGGTTTGCTAGCTTCTGCCGTACACCACTTGCTCTATTTGAATTCTGAATGCCCATCTCAGTGTAGTGTCTAGGGTGAGCTTACAAGGTTTAAATAGAAATTAAACTGGAGATGGGTCCATTGCTGAATATAGCCATTTGCTTTCATAAACCCAACTGGAGGGAAGGGGGAAAAAGAACTGAAGGAAAAGCCCAAGCCAGCAACCCATATAGAAAGAGTCTTCCCCAACCTTGAGGATCCCAGAGGGAATACCACCCTCAGGAGAGCACTAGGAGTGGTATTGGGACCTGGATGGAGAATGTTCTTGCTCTAGACTCAGACGGGAGAGTTAGAATTGCAGGCTGGATTCAAATAACCTTGGCGGGTCAGAGTCACAAGAGGCAATTACTCTAGGACCTGGTCTGTGAGTTATAAGTATCATTTATAGACTTTGAATCCAATGTTGAGTTAATTGCATTGGCTCAGGGGATACCAAGGTAACAGAGAATGGGTGCTACTGATTCTGCCCATTAAAGGAAGGTTTAGGTAACCTCTGCTGCACCCAGAGCAATCTCCCTATTAGATGGGTCCCCTTTGAGTTACAGTAATCTCATCTAGAGGTGACAATGACATTCAGATTCGGTTTTGCAGATGGGGCTGCAGGTAGTCCTGAGCAAGAGAGTTATGCACAATGAAGCCACAGACACTTTATTTTATTTTGCTTTACAAGGTCATAACATACCCTTGGCCATCCACTTACGTTTAGGCAAGTTGTTTTATGGCACAAGGGGACTTGGTTTGAGAGGGCAAGTGGGGGGCTGAGAGCTTGATAAACTGTGTGCCCTGGTGTGAAGCCAATTGTGCTGGAGGAAAGGGGGTGTCTTCTTTGATTTTTTAAAAAGTTGCCATTTAGATGAGTAGCAGCCTGGATCATTCTAGACATCTAGGTCAACATAAAATTGTTGAGAACCTACTTTGTACCAGGCACCACGCTAAGCTCCAGTGGGTATGGGATGAGCAAGCTGTAGCTTCTACCTTGTAGTATTTAGGATCTAGTGAGGAGGTGAGCCGGGTAAATGGATGAAGGAGCTAAGGTGTGATGGACACGGTGATGAAAGTACGTACACACAGTGTGTCATGATACAGGGAGGTTTGGCAAGGTCACAGAGGCACACGTGCAAGTGGGGGTATGATACACACTCACATGCGCGGTTGCCTATGCTGACTTTTTCTTTTATGTTAGTGGAAAATCTGTCAGTAATCAAGAGCTGAATGCAAACGTACAGCAAGGGATGCCCTGCTTTCTCTGCTGGTAATAGAGATAATACTTAAAAATAAAATCATGATGGACTGCCATATTGACAGGTTTTCACAAGCGTGGCCATAAATCAATTGGGGTTGATACTGCTGTGTGATCTGGAAAGATCTTGTAGCTTTTCTTAGGTGATGTCTACATAAACATTCTCAAATGGGTCAAATGAAGGTGAACCTGGGAGCATAGCTAACTCAATTGCAATTAATGACTCTAAAATTTCCAGCTTTAGCCTTGATCATTTTTCTCTGAAAGTTAAAGATTAAATCAATCTAATAATAGTGAAAGTAGCAAACTTTTTATAAGCGTCTTGAAATGACCTTATGAAGCATCTTCTATTATCAGCTATCTATTAAAGATAAAGAAACTGAGATGCTGGATGTTAGGGAACCTTGCCAAGGCTAGAGCAAAGATGGCAGAACAAGGGATTCAAGGCAATTTCTTCTGACTTCCAAGTTCTAATGTTAAGTTACTTCACATTAGTACCAACAGTACTAATATTTACTTAATAAGGTAAAATATAAATCATTGTAGTCTCTTCTTAAACTATGACATTTATATAAATGCCAGTTACTTTTGTCTTAATAAGTATTAAAAATAAATGTGTAACTCCAAAAGAAAAGTTGTTTGTGGACCATATAAAATTGCATGGTGTACTATTGTGCTACTCATAATTTGGAAAACATTGATTTAAGTTATGTGAAGAGCCACCTGCAAAAATTACCCATATCCCCAAGTATTTTTTTGATTTGTTGCTATAATAATGATAAAAAAATTAACATTAAATTCCATTTGTAAGCTGGTGTGGTGGCTAGTGCCAGTAGTCTCTGCTACTCAGGAGGCTGAGGTTGGGAGGATTGCTTGAGGCCAGTTCAAGACCAACCTGGGTGATATAGGGAGACCCCATCTCTAAAAAAAAAAAAGAAAAAAGAAAAAAATTCAATTTATTGGCCCTATAGAGCCATGTACAAATTGTCTCATTAGTTTCAACAGGTATTTCCTACACACTTACTTTCTCCCAGATATGTGTGGCTTTCCTGAAGCAGAGCAATGAGCAAAACCCAGTCTTAATGGTCTGTCTCATGGAGATTACAAACTGATGGAGGAGGAGGAAAAATTACCTATGCACAAGTTTCTGTACCGGAAGGCAGAATCTGCCATGCGCTACAGTGCTGTTCAGCTCTGCCATATCATCCCAACAGACTGTTGAGACCAGTGCTTGATGACTGCATTTGTGGGTTTTTTTGTTTTTTTTAGTTTTGTTTGTGCCATTTTTTGATCAGAGGGAGAAAAAGCCTTTCTGTCTCTATTCTCAATCACTTTCTTTAAAAATCTTTTCCTTCTTGCTCCTTTAAAAATTAATGTCTATTACACTTTCATCATCAAGCTTATATATAAAAAAGAGACCTAATAGTATATTAGTATGATGAATCACCTTATACCTGTTTCCCAGCTTCAACAATTAACAATTCGTGACCAATCTTTTTTCTTTAATACCACAATCTACTTCCTTCTTCCATATTATTTTGAAGCAAATCCAAGATATTATTTCTCCTGTAAATATTTCGTTGAGTATGTTTAATGAATAACAATCCCAATATGATTATCACATTGAAAAACTTGTGATAATTCTTATTATCATCAAATGTCCAGTCAGTGTTAAAATTTCCAATTATTTTATAAATGTCATTTGTTTTAACAATTTTTCCAAATAAGGGTCTAAATAAGGTTTACTTGTTGATATTGGTTGATATTTCTTTTAAGTTTCAGTTAATCTATAGATCTCCCTATCTTTTTGTTTTCCTTTGTAATTTATTTATTAAAGACCAATCATTTCCAATTTCTGAATTTGCAGTAATAAAATGGAATATGGCTATAGGAGAGTTTCTTTTCTCTCCATCTTAAGTGTCTTGAAAGAAAAAAAACCTGGGGACTGACTTCTGAGCTACTCCTTGGGAGAAATAATGAGGCTCCATTGTTTAGGAATATATTTTTTGCATGTCCAGCAGATAGCTACATCATTATTTATTTATGGCGCTACGGCACCGCTGACCTATCCGAGACTCTGCTCACCCACGTGTTTAGGAAGATGAAGGCAAAACGGATCACTCAGCATCCCGGGGCTTCTGAGCCAGAACTTTGCCATTTTGATATGAATGGTATTTTTGAAGCAAAACTGGCTCAAAAGCAAATTAAATGTAGCAGTAAATGAATATGAGTTGGAGTTAAGCATCCCGTCAACTGGCTCCACGCAGCCCCCATCTCTTCCAGCCATTTGAAGCCATTTCTGCAGAACTTCACCTAGTCAGTTTCACACAGGGTAGCAGCATGAGGCAGGAATAACTGCTTTTGTATGCCTGTACATGTGCCTTTCTCCCCTCTATCATTCACTCGAAGGCATTTTGGAATTGTGTTTTCTTTTCTTTTTTTTTTTTAAACAGCGTATAAAGCTAAATTGAATTCAATGCTAGTAAAAAGCGTGGCTTATGTCAGAGACAAGGATGTGTTCTTTCAGTTCTAAATGGAATAGCAAAAACCTGAATGCAAGGTGTTATTTCCTGTGGGGCAGGAAAAGATTATTTTCCCCCGTGATACCACTCCTCTGTGCCACTCTTGTTCTCTCTCGTCCTCCTCTCTGTTCTTTGGTTGGTGTGTGTACGTGTGTGTATGTGTCTACAGCTATGTGTGTGTTTATTACTTCTCTCTCCTTTATTATGAAAATAGTAAGTGCTAAATAAGTATTAGCTATTGTACATCAGTCAATGTTCAAAGCACTTTGTGTAGATCGACTCATTCAATTCTCACAACTCTTCGAGGTAGATGCTGTTCTAATGAAAACCTCCATTATACAGAAGAGAAAACTGAGGCAGAGAGAAGTAACTGGTCGTAGATTACACAGATAGCAAGTGGTAGATGCGGGACGTAAGCCCAGGATGTCTGGCTCCTTCGCTTCTGCTTTTAAGCGCTCTATTCAGCTCCTTCGGAATCACACATATGTATTCACTTTGGACCACATACTCCTTATGAACCGTTGCTGGGACAATTCTACATACAGCTTGTGTAATGTTAGAACAAATCCCTTAAAAGCCTCTGCTCCTAGGTTTTTATCCATAAAATGGAGATATACCTCATGTAAGGGTTTTTGAGGTCAAATAAGATAATATTAAGTATCTAAAAGGGTGTGACCTAGCTCAGATGTTCCACAAAGTCAATTTGATTTCACAAGCATGAGTTGAGCATGTGGTCTGTGCTAGGCTAAGAGGATATAAGAGTGACCAGGACAGACATGGTCCATGCCCTCTGAGCTTCCTGTCTAGTGGGAAGGCAGACAAAATCAACAAGCAATGACAGTCTTGACAAGTGCTATAAAAGAAACCAACTCCTTTTATCTTTCCTGGATGTGCTGAGCGTAGGGCTTGGCCTCATAGGAGAAGCTCAGCAAATACTTGTTGGATTAGAGGGAGTCCATCAGCAGCGAAAGAGTAGCAGCACCAAGTGTGGCTTAAAAATCCAAATGTCAGTGGGAAGTGTGTCTGAGAGGGTGGAAGGCAGCACAGGCCTGACTCAGCTGGAACTGCAGCCAGTACAAGTCAGGAGCAGCAGTAGGGCAGTGGTCATCTGCGAGCTGGCCCCCCAGGAGAAACGTGAGCCCTGTGGCTGCCGTGACAGCCTGAGAAGGCAAGAGACGTCATCAGCCAGGAGCCCCCGTGTGAGCCCTGCCTCTGCTGTTGTCCTGTCCTGGGACTTTGGATAAGGTTCTTGCCCTTGGCTAGCTTCTGTCCCTCATTTACAAAAATAGAAGTAGTAATATGTACCTAGCAGGATTTCTGTGATTTTTTTTCATGTCAAAAGGTTACGAGAAAATGCAAAAAGGTTCTTAGAAAAATGCCTTGTGCATTGCATTTATTTAGTGAATGTTAGTTTTTATTATTGTTATTCATCATTATTAGTATAACTTTCTTATTGTAAGAAAGCATCTACGTTACTGCTACATCAGTGTTAGTTTTCTTTCTGTTTAGAAACCTCAAAAAAAAAAAAAAGAATGTCATATAGGATTATGGTGTGGTGGGTGCTGCTGGTCTGAGAGGCAAGAGGCCTGGGGCTTATTCTGCTACCATGGGCAGAGTGGCCTTAGGATAGTCCGTTCCCCTCTCTGGGCTTCAGTTTCCCCACAGACAAAATCCGAGTGGGGCAATGGGGCTGGATGACCTTCAAGGTCATTTCTAATGCTGGCATTCTGTGATCGTCTTCTGAGAGTGCACATCTGACTTTTGGAGGCTCTCACAGGGGAGGATTACCAAGGGACCTATCATCTACTGTTAATTACAGCTTAATGTGGTGGTTCTCAGTTGGGGTGATTCTGACTGCTTCCCACCCAGGGACGTTTGGCAACATCCAGAGACATTTTGGTTGTTACAACTGGGGGGCAGGTGCTACTGGTATCTAGTGGATAGAAGCCAGGGATATTGCTAAGCATCTAGCAATGCACAGGACAGACCTCTACAACAACGAATGACTGGGCCAGAAAGATAATAGTGCTGAGGCTGAGCAACCCTTACTTAATGCTTACCTTGTGTTTTCAGCTGAGCTGCAGTTGCTTATGTATCGGTGTCCCCGTCCACAGTTATTTTATTAGGCATCTTGATCATTTGAATTGACCACAAAAAGGGGCCAGAAAGGGAAGAGAAATGGGTCCATCTGTCTTGCTAAGGGACTGATGGGCAATGAGTGCTTAGATTCTTGTGGGAATCCTTTTGTGCTGTTCATTCATTCACCCACTATTTATGGAATAGCTGTTGTGTGCCAGGCTCTGTGCTACCATTGGTGACATAGCAAAGAGCAAAACGGAGCAAGATGCTGTTCTTTAATATGAGGTTTCCTATGCCCATCCCCTTTTCATCCCCCAGGCAAGGCCCCCTAATCCTTCCAGATCCAGCTCAGAGTTGCCCCCTTTTCTGCCTCCTTCTCTCCAGTCGTCTGCTTTTCTGCTTCCTTGCAGAGACCAGGTCTTACTCCTTCCTATATTGGGAGCATCTTGCTTAGTCCCTGCACTCACAATATGTTCATTGAAAGAATGGGTGAGAGAGCAAATGTGTGAATGAATGACTGCGGCAGCACTTCAAAGGCCAGTTTTCATGCAGTTTTTAAGACTTCTCCCTTCCACCTTCCATTCCAGTCTACACTGTGTATCTCAGCTGGGAAAAAGAGATGAGAGAGGTGAGGAAGCCAGTTTTCCAGCCGAGGTCTCATAAGGGTACATGGAGGTGACAGTCACTTGGAGAAAGGGAGGCTCACGGGCTCTGAGGGCATTTTAACACAAGTAGGAATTGTGGTTGAGCTGGTGTTGTGGGTCAGGAGCTTAGAGGTGATCAAGGGAAATAATGGGACCACTAACTGCTCTATTATGGAGAAATATTAATGATCTCCATAAAGATGGTATATAGCTCAAAAAGTATTATTTTTAGTAGGTATCTTTGAGTTGTATGAATTAATAAGGAACAGCTTGGGTAGTGGAACTCATTAATTTCTCAAATCTAACTTATTTACACCGAATGTAAACCTTTCTCAGACTGTTGGCATCAGCCGTTATAAATGGTGCTCCCAATGTGAACTGTATTTTCTGGTAGCAACCATATTTTGTCTTAGGGGATGGGAGTAAGGAGGGAGTTTTTGGATGCATTAGATACCTTTTTATAGGTGGCTTTATCTTCTGTCACCTGCAACCATCGCTGAAACCAAAATTTCTGACCCACTGCAAAAACATTTGCAACCAATCGCATGCTGGCTGTGATTGATAAACTCTATTGTGTAGCAGTTAATTCAGTTCTTTTAGAATCACTCGAGCTGGTCAATGGTCTGTTGTCCTCGTCAACATGTTACTAGTGTTAATTTACAGTACATTCTCTCTATTTCACTTCCCCACTGAAGGCACTCTGCCTGCACAGGCGCTGGTAGTTGAATGGGGAGCCCCTTCCCAATACAGGTTCCCTCTTGTGAACCCCTTTACAGGCCAGCGTGCTTCCTTTGTACAGAGGGGCCTTGGCAGCGTATGCCATGCTGAGCAATTATTTAATATAGGATATTTCTCCAGATTTTCAGTCGACTAGTGTTGTTCCCTGAGACTTTTTTTTTCCTGGCAATAATATAAAACTGCCATCTTTCATACTATAATTGTTTTTCATGTGGTCTAACAGGCATTTTGGAGTCTTCACTTTAAATAAATATTAAGAGTTGAAGGGACTCTGTTCTCAGACTTTATCAGTTGCCCTTCCCCACCTACCTGTACCAATGACTGCATCACTGTGCAAAGGAGAGTAGAAAAGGGGAATGGGATCTGCCGGGGCCTTTTTACATGGTATCCCATTTGGCCCTTCCTCTAAAGTAGGCGTACATACCGATTATTCAGATGGGGAAATCAAGGCTCCAAGGTGATTTGTAACACACCCAAAATCACAGAGTTGGTTAAGTGGAGAACTGAGATTTTCAATCCAGATTGGTCTTTGCTCCAACCTCCTGATAAATCCGTCAGATACCATCTCTAACGGGAAGGGAATGCCAAGGAAAGTTTAAGGTCAGGCAAGAGAATAGATTTTTAACTGCAAAAGCAGGTGAGTATTGAACATCCATAGAGGGAAAAAGTTAAGGAATTGAATTATTTTCCACCATTTCTACTAATGAGCTTCATGGAAGCCCATGGGTCTGGTCCAGCAAGACCTTCAGAACTTTCTCATAGTTTCTTCCCACAGATCATGAACCAGAGCTTGGAGAGAGTCAAGCTCTGGTGAGTAAATTACCAGCATCCTATGTCCCTGAATTTATCATCTTGATGCTGCTTGAATTTTTGGCTCCCTTTGTAGGACATGGAAGAACAGGGTAGCATATAATTACATTAATAGCTAACTTTTATTGAGAATTTATGCATAACAAGTGAGCATTGAAACTAGTGCTTCTCTAAGTACTTGTGGGAAAGGATCCTCTTCTTTCCTTTTTTTTTTCCTTAAAAATTTCAATCTGTCATGGACCATTGCCTTATTAAAATATGATAAAATTAATTAATAGAAAAATGAAATTAAAAATGGCATAGAAAATACAAGCCCCATTGTTTTATTATTATTTTTAGAATCAATGGGCACAAAAATCACTTTCTCAAACGTCTATTTCAGTACTTATCTGATCATGAACTGGGAACATACAGCATGTAGACTAGCATGCACTTCGAGTGGCCCTTCTCTAAGAAACTTACATGAAGTCAGCCTTGCGAGGCCTATTTTTCCCATGTTGTACGAGAGGAGACAGAGGCATGAGAAGTAACTTCCTACAACTACAGAGCTAGTGAGATGAGGAGCTGGCATTGGGAGACAGGCAACTTACTGGTTCCGGAACCTTTCCTGTTAACCTCTCCACATTTTGCCTTGACTCATCATGCAGAGTTTGGGCTGTGAATGGGATGGACTCAGAGCAAGTCCTTACTCCCATTTAGTGTCTGTATGACATTAGGATTAAATGACATCTTAAAGGATCATAGATGGTCCCAGGCATGGCGTAGGTGCTCAAGAAATAGAAGCCATTCATTCTGACAAGAACCAAATTCCAAGTGGCACTTCGATAATGATTTCAGGTGGATTATTTGATTTGATGCAGTTAATATTCCACATGCCAATGTTTCTCAACTATCATGTTTGTCAGAGAACTGTTTGTTAGTTTTTTTTTAATTTTTTGAAAGAAATTAAGTTTTATCTTATCATTTTAATTCTCTGCTCATTATTTCTAAACCCTGGCAGAAACGGCCCGCTATAAACCTTACTGTGAGAATGAATTTTGCTTTCTTGGGGAGGCTTGAGGCTCAAGGCCTGGTTTTAAATTTCAGCTCTTTAAATTTTAGCTGTGTGCCCTTGACTAAGTTACCTTATTTTTCCAAGCCTCAGTCTCATCATCTATAAAATGGGAATGATAATAATATGACCTATTTCAGAGTATTGCTGTGACAATTCAGTGAATCAATACATGCAATGTACTTAGCACACTTAGCACACAGTGTGTCCTAGATAATAGGCCCTTAGCAAATTATTAGTCATTATTATTGGTGGTTATTGGTATATTGGAGGATGGGGAAAGGGTGATATTACAAGACATTACCTACTTGCTGTATAAGGAGACCGACAGGCTTCAACCAAAAACAATTTGTTCAAGTTAATGATAATATTAATGGATAATTATTACAACTGTTTTTCTTTAGCATCTACTACATGTTGGATATGGTGCTGAAAAATTCCATACACATTATTCATTAAATTCTCTTGGTATTTTGCTGCCCAGTAATTAAATCTCAGGATGGTTACTTAGTTGATATCCCATAGTGAGTAAACAGAGGCCCCTCAAGTTGAACCCACAGGAAACCTGGCTGTATCCCATACTGTTTTCAGTTAATTTTAATCAGAAGTAAGACTGATAATAATGAACCAGTTAACATTTACTTAGTTCTTAACTATGTGTTCAGCTCTGTTCTAAGTAGTTTACATTAATTATCTCATTTTATCCTCACACAATCCTATGAGATAAGAACTACCATTATCTCCATTTTTATAGAGGAAGAAACGGAGTCAAGAGAAATTTGGACACTGGAGTGGTATGAATGAAACCAAGGTCTGAATGCAGAAAGTCTGGTTCTATAGCTCGTGCTTTGCTATCATTTGGGAGGGGGTTGCAAAACATGCGTATATTAATACACACAACAGCCTGGGGGCAGGTGTGCATGATCCTGTTTCCTGGGTTGAATGTTTCCCCTGCTCTGGCTCTTGATATCCTTCTCCATAAAATAAGGGGACATTCGGGCCTCTTGAAAGTCCTTTCTGCCACTAAAAGCCTATGACTCTGTAAGTAGGAGGAAAAAAATACAGCTTTCCTTGTGTGTCTCTACCACATTACTGACCCGTTAGAAAATAGCCATCATGTGAATGGCTTAATTTATACTTAGGCCCTATTTATAAAATTTGGGGGAAAGAAGGCAGGATGGGAGGCCCAACAGAGCAATTTAAGGCATGCTATCAGCTTCTTACTGGGGCTTTAGTCCTGGGGCGCTGGTTCTCTTCCTAAACACGTACAACTGCATTGTCGATGGAGAGGTTTCCCAGGCTGTGTTTCTTATCCCACAGCTTTCCCATACACCATGCTCCTTAGACAAACTGCAGATGATTGCCTGTTGTGCAAAGTGGACACTCCATGGTTCAGAGTGGTGGACGGACGATTATTTTGTAGAAGCGTGGGTCTAAAGACTTGCCAATTTTCCCCTACGGAGTCTTTGAATGTCTGTGCTGTTGGTGGTGGTTCATTTGTTGGTCTACAGAAAAACAATTTTTTTTTTCTTTGATACTCTGAGCTTTCTACATTTATTCATTTAAAGAGAGGTTTTGTCTTCTCCCTTAAATGCAAAAAGAGAAAGGGACCTAGATGATTATGTACACTCTTTCTTCTACAGACAAGAAGCCAAAGATCAGAGAGGTGACTTGGCCAAGCTCATGAAGCTCTAGATAATGGATAATCTATACCAAGGGTTCCATCCATTGCTCAATCTTTACTCTGAATTTTGTACGTATAAACATTTGTCTGGAGAAAGGTCTATGGCATGGATCAGAAACTCATGGTCCCACAGATCATGCAAATGAGTGAGATAGTCCAGTGGAGGGCAGTTGGGACTGGTGGAGAGTGTGGCCAAATGGACACCACATATTCCATTGGAAGGAAAAGTTGCTACTCAGCATCAGGCAATTGTTACCACAAGGTAGTGCTAACTCAGGACTGCCAGACCTTTAAACTTTATAAGAGAAGCAAATTTTCTGGATTTTATGTAAAATATTTTAATTTTAAATGTTGACAGCTTATTCAAAGATTTTTAAGATATAGTGCAGGCCAAAAGTAGAGTTACTTTGAATTGGGTACAAATCATGGACTACACATTTGCAAATACGAATTTATAACTCTCATAAGATTCTCGAAAGGAACCATGGTCCAGAAAGCACAGGGAAACAATTTAGGGAATGATAGTTATAGCTCCAGGACACAAGTTTTTTCCTCTTTCTTTTTCCATTGAATTAGATGATGATTTAAAAAAGTCACCTACACCTGGAGTTATATTTATGTCAGTTGAGAGCAACTCTTCCTTCACTGAACATTACATGTTTTTATGACAATGTCTCTCATTCTGTCTCCCTGGATCTATTGCACTTGAGGCCTTGCTGACTTCTGTGCCACCTGTATTAATATCCAGACCTTCTTTCCTGGTGACAATGTGTAGCAGCAAATACCCATCTGTGAAGGGGTGAGGCATTGGACAGAGGTGACAGGCAGCTCTAAATAAGTATTAGAGAAATGTCAAACTCAGTTAAATAAGAGATTAGTAGGGGGAGGGGGGCAGAGGGAACAGATCCGTGATTCTTGGGGAGGGAGGAGAGAGTACTCCTTCAAGAAAGATGGGAGAAATGAATGTGAATTGAGAGAAACTGGAGATTTTATCACTGCAGATAAATCTGTACTGTACTCTGCAAATCCAGGGCCTTAGCTATGACATAAAGATGATGGTGTGTAGTCAAGTGTATTGAGACTCCCAACAGTGTTTATTTGAAGTTCTGTGTTAATAAAATACACAGATGCATCTCTGTATTTCTCTCGCCTCATGCTCCTGCTCTCTTTTTGTTAATTTGTCTCATCGAGCACTGGAA
This sequence comes from Propithecus coquereli, assembly GCF_000956105.1. Classification (NCBI taxonomy): domain Eukaryota; kingdom Metazoa; phylum Chordata; class Mammalia; order Primates; family Indriidae; genus Propithecus; species Propithecus coquereli. The sequence goes on along the minus strand of NW_012154951.1, from coordinate 3,280,722 downwards.
GAGTTCTCCTTTTCAGAAAAGGCATTGCATAATTCATTGCAATGTGTACCATATTTAAGAAAGGTGTACCATATTTAAGAAAGTCCAGAATGATCAGTTTTAAGGGACTCGGAATCATTTTCACCTTCTAGAAAAGGAAATTTGGAGTTTAGGAACAGAGACATTTTATATTGCAACTCTGTAACATGATGTGTTTATAGCTCACTTGTCAGAAAAACTTTATTTATCAGTATTGAAAGTACTAAGTAACATGTTGTTACTTCTATAACAGTGGGAGATAATTAAATCCTACATGCTTTAAGGAATCAAGCCAGGGTCAGAGCTGTTTTGCATACAGCATGCACAGATTAGGTGAAAGTAGCCTGTTTCAACTGTCACTTGATATTATACTAGCTATTAGATAAATATTACAGAACTGCAGAGCACAGCAGCTATTTGTCAATGCTTCCCCGCCCTTGCATTGTGCTGTGGTGAGATCTAGCATTCACTTATGTGGGGATAACTCGATAAACTTAGGCAATGGGACAGCTTGATCGCTGGCCGGCCTGCTTAAATGGCCATTAGATACCATGATGCTTGGTGCTTTGCACTTCCAGAGAACCCTTGAAGTCTATCTTTGCGAAGGACGAGGATAGGATGAAGTGGAGATAAGTCACTGCCCATCAGAATTTAGGGACCATCGCACTGGATGTGGGCAGCAATGTGACAAGGCTGTTAAGAAAAGGCAAAACCAGGAAATGAGTCAAGTAGGACAATGCAAGCAGACAGCGAAAGAGGAGCTAGGTGCTGCTTCATGTGAACTAAGCCAGAGAAGAGCTGGCTGCTGATGTCATGGAAAGAACAGAGCCTATGGCATCAGACACACATGCATTCGAAATCTGGTTTCATCACTCACCCACTGTGTGACTTGACATAACCTCTCAGCCTCAGTTTCTTTGTCTGTAAAGTGGAATCATGGGGAAAACGGTGTGAGATAAGTCATGCAAGGTGTTTGGGTCAGGGCTTGGTACACAGAGTGTGCTTTGTACATGCTGGTCCTGGTAGGATCAGAAGCCTGACCCTGAACTTAGTAAGGTGTCCATTAGTGAGTCATGTTGGAACACAGAGTGGCTGTTTGCCATCTCTTATGCTAGTCTGCCTGGTAGGCGTGGGTTGCCTGGGCCCCCAGCTGTTGATTACACTCATAAGGAAGGCAGAAACAAGTGAATCACGGCCCTGTTTGCAGCATGGACACCCCAGGATAGCATTTTAGCTATAATCTGCTGCTTCAGTTGGCTACACTTTGGAATGCACTCCTAAGAGAAGCTCAGATCCCATCTGCTTTGAAGGTTTGTTAACAAAACAATCTCAGCTATCAACTGTCAGGGATGCCACCTGCTCCGATCACCTCTCATGCTTTATTTTTTGCTTTTCTTATGCCACTTAGTATTTCTACCTTGTATTCCAGTGTTTGGGGGTTTTTAATCTCTGCTGGACCAAATCTTTCTGTGATCCAGCTTTGATGCAGCCAGCACATCCAGTCTAATCTCCCGCTATCACAGGAGTTCAACCAATGTTTGCTTTAAGGTACTGGGATGATTTTATTATGTGTTTTAGTTTCTCTTGGCCAATGATGGTATCATCTCCAATTTAAGTGTCCCAGAGAAATGAAACTTAAATCTAAGGTTCCAAGAGTATATGTTTCCTGCGATATCAACCCCCATATCCTTGAGGTATCATAGCTAGCAAATTCTGGAGTCCATAGACGAGAGTGCCCCGAACATTACAGTAGGAAACCCCATGTACAGCACCAAGGGTCTCCATCTTTCTCTACTTACTGGCGAGGGTCCCAGTTGGCCCTTATCTGTTCTTTCTAAACGTGTCTATCCTCTGTTAACATTGGCTTTAACTCCCATATATGTGAAATATTAAACTTTCTTATAACTGAAGCCTGAGTTGAGTTTTTCCTGTAACTCTCTGCCAAAAGAATCTAAAAGAATCAAAATTAATCATGCACATTCATTATAACAGTGATGACTAATGCAAACCTGTAGTGTTTGTCAATACTCTTAAATAAGAAAGTTTTCAGAGTATGTTCAATATAATAACTATATGACTATATATACACACATACATATATCATAAAATAGTATTAACTAATAATACTTATTTCTGAGTTGGAGAAATTAAGAGTAAAATAGAAAATATTTTAAAGTTTTTAATTCATATTTTGTGTTGCCTTCTAATTTTTTATCCCATCATTTCTCAAAATGGTGAGTGCCTACAGGTTGAGGCACACACCTTATTCATCCCAATTTCAAACACAGTTGCTGCAATATTTTTAGATATATGTAAGTCAAGATGGATGAGATTCTGTTGCAGTAACACCGCCCCCCCATCTCAATGCCTTAAAACAGCAAAGGTTTATTTCTAGCTTAGGGTTCATGTCCATTTGGGGTTGAACGGGACACTCGGCCTGAGCCCCAGCAGAACTGAGCATTCAGGTGGGCTGTGACCCAATTCCTACCCCATTGCCCCAGGGACTCTGGCTGCTTCCCCATCTGAGGCTGCTGGTGATGTTAACTTTGAATTAAGTGTTCTGATTCCTACGAAGGGAGGCATCCCATGCTCCTGTCGCATCTTCAGCTCCATCACAACAAGTGCTGGATTCACTATGGAGTGTCTCTGATATGCTAAGTGCTTTGTTAGATGTTTTGAATCTGTCAGGGAGCAGACAGGCAGAAAATCTCATGCCTGTGGCACTTACACCCCAATGGGCAGGGAAGGGGGACCAACAAGAAGTGACAAACACAATAAATACCTGATGGAAGGCAGTAAGTGGCATGGGAAAAGAGACCTGGTGAGGGGGAGCACAAATGGAGGGAAAGGCAGAGCTGGAGACAGAGAGGAGAGGAGAGATACACATGTCTGGTGACAAAGACGAGCAACCAGAGACCAGGGAGAAAGAGGAACGACAAAGACTTTGAGGGACAGTGAGGAGATGGTCAGAAAGAGTGAGATACACAGAGAGCCAGGCAGAAAGACAAGGGCAAGGAGAGAGCCAGCCGTGTCCCAGCCAGCCTGTCCTCTGCTCCAGGAGCTTCTCATACCCCTGCCATCATCACCTTTGGGCCGATCACAGCCCTCATTTCACCATCACACTCCTGCTTGGAAGTCTTCTGGTCCCTTCCGGCAGCCGTCAGGGTAAGGTCCACCCCTAAAGCAAGCCACTCCCTGGCTTTCTGGTCTCAGCTCTTGCCGTCACCCCCGTGCTGGCCCCGTTGTCCTAAGTAGCCTTCCTTGGAGACAGAACCCTTGCATCATCTCTGCAAAAGCTGCCCACTCCAGTCTGTGTGGGGGCCCCACTTTAATGGGCTCCCACTTACTCATGTCAGTCCTTGATGAACTGAGACAGGGATGCTGAGGCTAAGGCCTGCTATTAATAACACATGAGATGCTTGCTAAGGGCCAGGTGTTGTGCCGAGAACTGCTCATGTATTACTTTATTTAATCTTCCTATCAATCCTTTAAGATAGATAGCAATTATTGGCTTCATTTTAGAGGTGATGAAGCTGTGGTACAGAGAGGTTTAGGAACTTGCCCCGAATGACCCAGTTTGTAAATAGCAGAGCAGCTTGTTCTTCTAATATGAGCATGTTGCACTTAATCCTAAAGCTAAATATCACAATTTTTGTGATATTGCCATGCATCCCTTTCTCTCCTCACTCTCCAAACCCCCAGATAATACACACTGTGAGCTACTTGAGGATTGGACAAGGATTTTTGGTACACAGCTTCACACCTGGAAGAAAGTCAGCTCTAAGTACATCATTGAAGATGGAATAAATGTATCACTGTTAAAAGAGCTGGCTAGCAAGGGCTAGCAAGTAGCCTGTGTGCTTCTTAGTCATGGCTTGGGAAGACCTGGTTGACCATGATGCAGTATAAGCCTGTCTGAGAGAGCACAGGATGCCAGGAGAGGGATGCTCCTGGCAGAGGGGACTCTTGGCAATGGATGGATTATTCTCCCTGGAGGCAGATGCCCAGTCACTAGAACTCTGCAATTTCTCACATGCCCATAAAGGGGAAGAGGCCAGCTGAGTGGAACCCTCAGGCTGACACCTTCAGGTGGCTTCAAAGGTTATGATGCCCAGAGGACCACAGGTTGTAGTGAAGAAGGCTGGTGAATTGGCTGGAGTCTTTTTCGTTTTTGTAGCCTCAGAAGGCAGGACCTATGACCCAGGCCACTCTGGGCTTGAGCAGGGCCATGGAGACAGGGTCTTAACTCCTATCATCATCTTTGGTGATGTTCTCATAGGGATTCTGGAAAGAACAAAGAGAGATGTTCACAGAATAAAACTACACCCAAAATATTGATGTTCACTGTGGAGAAAAAAATGCATGTCCAGAGATTCCAGAGAGACAAGGGGGTGGGAAATTGAGCTCTGGAAAGAAGACAGGGAAGGGGGCTAATATACCTCCTCTGCCCGTTCCCTTTCCCAGCTCTGCTCTCAGCATCTCAGCACTCCCCAGTCCCCAAGACAGAGGACCTGTGAAATCACAGCTGATGCCTCTGGATAGATAAGGAGAGCCAATCCCTTTATAAGCATCAAGTGACTTCCTCTAGTAGTAGATTGCCTTAAACCTGTGAAGCATTGCCTTGTGGGAGCAGAGAACATTGAATGCAGGAGAAAAACATAAAATAAATAAGAGCTTCTAAGACAATCCGTATTGATATTATACTTATGAAACCTAAAAGCCCTTGCTGACTGTGGAAAATTAATGATAGGTATAGTCAATATTAATTGTCCCTCCAAAAAAGCAGGGGGAAAATCCTCCAAAATGAGGATCAATATAATCCCCTTGCCAGTACTGTATTGAGCCTTTCTTCCAAAAATAAATATATTTTTTTTAACCATTGACAGGATTATTTAGGAAAGTGTTTACTCAGTTCCTGCTAATGGAAAACCATGATAATGATCTTTGAACAATAGGTTTTAGAAACATCAGCTCTTGGGTGGTAGACTGGCTTCTCAGTCAATACTGCCGTTTTTCTTTGAAAGGCGAGCAGGCAGAATGAAGGAGTGGATGGAGTTTGGATACCTGATCTCCCCTGCAGAGATTTTTTTTGCATCTCCCATGAATTATTAAATACGAATCCGGCCATGCAAGGGAGAAAAGAGCGGATGATTTCCCTATGAGTGTGCTTATTAGCCAATTGCTCAGTTCAGGGAGGATTCCACGTGTTTCTAGTTTCTATATACATCCATAGAAATGGAGTGTGATCCTTACTGCATCTCAAGTGAATGATTTTTCAATTAGCCTGCAGTTCCTTTGCGGTATTCCCTTTGCAGTCCTCTGTGGGTGATGTAGAGCAAAGGTTTAAGAGGTTTTGGACAATTTATATGGTTTGGAGAGGCTATTTGTCAAGAAACAATATCCGTAACAACTTTTATGTTCAATTTGAGTCCCAGGTCTTTTGCTTATTTTTATAGCATCGTTTTCTAAGGTGTTAAAGCTACCTTAAAGGCAGTGTTTAAATGGTGTTGGTAGTGTTGGTAAGATGTTTCTGGAGAGCACTGGGAAAACCTAACCTTTAAATACATAGAGATAGTGAGCATTGGTCTAACTGGAGTGTCTTTTGAAGAGTCTCATCAAAATACTTTGAAACATGAATATTGTTTGAGCTGAAAATTTCACCTCCAGGATGGTAGGAAATTGATACGCCTCTTGCTAGATTAACGAGAAGCAGCAAAGAAAAGGACTCTAATAAGCTCAATCAGGAATGAAGAAGGAGAAATTACAACTGATACCATGGAGATACAAAACATCATCTATGAATACTATAAAAACCTCTATGCACATAAACTTGAAAACGTGGAGGAAGTGGACAAATTTTTAGAAACACACAGCCTCCCTCGGCTCAATCAGGAAGAAATAGAATTCCTGAACAGACCAATATTAAGTACCAAAATTGAAGCAGCAATAAAAAATCTTCCTAAAAAGAAAAGTCCTGGACCAAATGGTTTCACACCCGAATTTTACCAGGCCTACAAAGAAGAACTGGTGCCTATTACACAGAAATTATACTACAACATTGAGAAGGAAGGAATCCTCCCCAACACGTTTTATGAAGCAAACATCACCCTGATACCAAAACCAGGAAAGGACATAACAAAAAAAAGAAAACTACATACCAATATCCCTTATGAATATAGGTGCAAAAATTCTCAAGAAAATCCTAGCAAACCGAATTCAGGTGCTTATCAAAAAATAATATATCATGACCAAGTGGGCTTCATCCCAGAGATGCAGGGATTGTTCAACAAATGCAAATCTATAAATGTGATTTAATACATAAATAGAAGTAAAAATAAAGACCATATGATCCTCTCAATAGATGCAGAAAAAGCATTCAACCAAATTCAGCACCATTTTATGATAAGAACACTTAACAAAATGGGTGTAGATGGCACTTACCTAAAAATGATAGAGGCCACATATGACAAACCCACAGCCAACATCAAACTGGATGGGAAAGAATTGAAAGCATTCCAGCTTAGAACTGGTACCAGACAAGGTCACCCATTGTCACCACTTCTATTCAACATGGTGCTGGAAGTCGTAGCCAGAGCAATCAGACAATAGAAGGAAATCAAGGGCATCCAAATGGGGGCAGAAGAGATCAAACTATTGTTCTTTGCTGATGATATGATCTTACATCTAGAAAATCCCAAAGATTCTGCTATGAGACTACTGCAATTGATAAACAAATTCATCAAAGTCTCAGGTTACAAAATCAATGTACAGAAATCAGTAGCATTCCTATATGCCAACAGTCAAACTGAGAACCAAATCAAAGACTCAATACCTTTCACAATAGCAACAAAGAAAATAAAATACCTAGGAATATATTTAACTAAGGAAGTGAAAGACCTCTACAGGGAGAACTACAAATCACTGAGGAAGGAAATAGAGGACATAAATAGGTGGAAAACCATGCCATGCTCATGGGTTGGCAGAATCAACGTTGTTAAAATGTCTATATTACCCAAAATGATCTACAGATTCAATGCAATCCCTATTCAAATACCAACATAATTTTTCACAGATCTAGAAAAAATAAGTCTACACTTTGTATGGAACCAGAGAAGATCCTGTATGGCAAAAGCAATCTTAAGAAAAAAGAACGAATTGGGAGGCATCAATCTACCAGACTTCAAGCTATACCACAAGGCTATAGTTACTAAAACAGCATGATACTAACACAAGAACAGAGACATAGACCAATGGAGGAGAACAGAGAACCCATTTATAAAAACATCCTCATATAGCCATCTAATCTTTGACAAAGCAGACAAAACCGTACACTGAGGAAAACAATCCTTATTCAATAAATGGTGCTGGGAAAATTGGATAGCCACACGTAGAAGACTGAAACAGGATCTGCACCTCTCACCTCTCACAAAAATCAGTTCATGATGGATAACAGATTTAAACCTAAGGCATGAAACTATAAGAATTTTAGAAGAAAATGTTGAAAAAACTCTTATGGACATTGGCCTAGGCAAAGAATTTATGAAGAAGACCCCAATGGCAATCATGGCAACAACAAAAATAAATAAATGGGACCTGATCAAATTAAAAAGCTTCTGCACAGCCAAGGAAACTATCATAAGAGCAAACAGACAACCTACGGAATGGGAGAAAATGTTCATATGTTACGCATCCAATAAAGGGCTGATAACTAGAATCTGCATAGAACTCAGGAATATCAGCAAGAAAAAACATCAAAAAACCCCATTAAAAAGTGGGCAAAGGACATGAACAGAAACTTGAAAAGAAGGTAGACTAATGGCCAATAAACACATGAAAAATTGCTCAACATCTCTAATCATTAGGGAAATGCAAATCAAAACTGCAATGAAAGATATCACTTAACGCCAGTGAGAATGGCTTTTATCAAAAAGTCCCAAAACAAAAAATGTTGGTGTGGATGCAGAGAGATAGGAACACTCATACACTGCCAGTGGGACTGCAAACTAGTACAACCTCTGTGGAAAGCAATATGGAGATACCTCAAAGAGCTACAAGTAGAACTACCATTTGATCCAGAAATCCCATTACTGGGCATCTACCCAAAGGAAAAAAAAAAGATACTCTATAAAAAAGACATCTGAAATAGAATGTTTATAGCAGCATGATTCACAATTGCAAGTGTGTAAACAATCTAAGTGCCCATCAATACATGAGTGGATTAACAAAATGTGGTATATGTATATCTTGGAGTTCTATTCAGCCACAAAAACAATGGTGATCTAGCACCTCTTGTATTGTCCTTCCTGAATAGAGCTGGAGCCCATTCTACTAAGCGAAGTATCACAAGAATGGAAAAACAAGCACCACATGTACTCACCATCAAATTGGTATTAACTGATCAACATTTATGTGCACATTTAGTAGCAACATTCGTTGGGAGTCGGGCAGGTCGGGGGGTGGTGGGTATATTCACACCTAATGGGTGCGGTGCGCACACTCTGGGGGATGGCCACACTTGAAGCTTTGACTCAGATGCAGCAAAGGCAATATATGTAACCTAAACATTTGTACCCCCATAATATGCTGAAATAAAAATAAATAAATAAATCATAATAAGAAAAAAGAGTGGGTGTTTGGAAAAATGGGTTTTAGATTCAACCAGGTCTGCAAAATCTGAAAATAGTACTTTCTAAGACAAATTACTTATTCCCATCATATCTCAGTTTTCTAACCTGTACAACTGGGATTGGTACAAAGATTAAATAAGTTAATGCATGAAAAGTGTTTAGTTAGACCTGACACAAACTAATTATTATTTCTATTATTATTGTTGTTGCTGTTGTTAGGAATCTAGCCATATGTAGGGATATGTCCAAAGATTTAGTTGGAAAGATGTTCCTCACAGCATTGTTTATAATACTCAAAAATCGGATTGACTAAATATAACATGGCATATACACATACAATGGCTACTGTGCTGTTTAGCTCTTAAGAATCATGTGGTTGACATTTATTGGTAGAACAGTATTCACAATAATTTAAGCACAACGTTAGGTTGAAAAATAATATCATTCCATTGTTCAGATAGTACAAGCATAAATACATACTCACACATAGAAAAATAATACCTAGGTTTATCCCTGGGTGATGGGAATACAACTTGTTAATGTTTTAATTAAAGTTTTGCTTATCTGCATTTTTTTTTCCATTGTTGCCTTTGTTTGAATTTTTTTTTGGTTTTTAAAAAGGAAACTTTTAAATTGGGTTGGGGTTCCCGTTTGGGGGGTTCCCTTTTATTGTTAAAAAAAGATCAGAGTATCAGTAAGGCTCTATCAGAGACTTCAGGATGTAAACTCGAACGTGCTGGAGGTTGTGTCACTCCATCAGAAAACAGAAGCAAGGGACGAAAGATCAGGAACGTTTGAAAATGAGATCATGAGGAATGAGAACTATACAGTCGCTTGGCCCCATATATTTTTTTTATTCAAAGACTTACTGACATTTGAAAAATGGAGACCTCTGCCACCGACTTGTGGTTGATTGGCATTTATGGGCATGTTTGCCCACCTTCCACCACCCTCACCCCATATCCAAACCCTCACTCACCCACCCGCTGAATTAAGTTGGATAAGCTATAAAACTTTCTAAAATGGCTATTGCAGAAAGACTAGTTGTCATTTTCAAAATATGACTTATCTGGATAGAAATTTGAAAAAGTAACTTCTGACATTTTAAACACTTTTACTGACTCTTGTTAAAAAAGAAAAAAAAATACAGAAAAAGGGAAATTGTACCTGTTCAGAGAAAAAATGCAAGAACTGAGGATAGTTTCATATCAAGTCTTTATTGAAATAGTTGGGTCTAAATCCCAACGGATTTTGTAAAAATTGAAATAATGTTTGGAAGGAGCACATGATTGCTATAAATATCTATTTATATTCATACCTCAGGAGTGGGCCAGGTCTCTTAATTTTCTTCATAAATGGAAAATTATTTTCACAAATGGAGATTTATCATTTTTATGATGATACAACTTGGCCCTTAGAGTTCTGGAATTTTCAGGGCTTGCAGCTGAATATGTATTTTTGAGGCAAGGTGTATATGTGTTCATGTGTAAGACTGCACCTGACTGCTTGCGAACATGCCTATTTTCCTCCAAAGGGTTAAAGCACATTTATGAATAGTTTATCCTCTAAACATCAACTTTTTGCAGGGAAAAATTATATTTGTCTTAAAGCCATCATACTCTCAAAAATATCTTCAATGCTTTTGCTATCTGTTGAGTATTTAATTCCAGGAATAATAAGTTTTCTTCTAGGGTCCCATTCATCTTTAACACAAACCAAAAGTTGGGCATCATAAAGTATGCTGAATGCTATAAATAATGATGACATTGTTGTCACGAAAAATTACTAAAAACTATTTTGCTGGGAAGACTAAATGCAAATTCAGATGAATTATATTTACGTCTGTAAAATGCCCATTTCTGCCTTAGTTCTGCTCTTTCCTTGTTCCTATGTGCTTTCTCTCTCCCCTCGCTCTGTGTGCTTGCTGTCTCTCTCTTTCTGCTTATCTGTCTCATCTTTCATAGGTTCTCTCTATTTTTATGTACAAAACCTTCCCCACTGTCTTTGAATCCCCTCCTCTGCCAAATGGAGATCTTAGCTTTCTCAACAAAACTTACCCTCATCATTCATTTATTCAGCGCCCTTTTAGTTGTCAAGAATTACTATTTTAGGATAATTTTATGCATAGTATTAAGAGATGAAAATGTCTTAATGTTTTATGTTTTACCATAGAGGTCACAACTAACTACCTGGTTATTTTCTTTGATCCAAACAGTGCTTACTTTTATAAAATAATTGATTGTCAGGGTTTTAAAATTTTACATGAAAATTTGGACTTTCTTAAAAAAAAATCAGAGGATTTAACCACCCTGGGTACCTTTCACAAGTCAATAGTGAGCTGAAGCAGAGAAGTAACTGCCCATGTTCTTCAGTATATCACAGCCCTACCCTTACTCCCTGGGGTCTTCATTCATCAATGTTAGTGTTCTGATCTCTGTAGGCATTTGACTTGGCTGCCCTGTTCTCTTCCTTCCTGATCCCACAGTTTTCTCTCCTGGAACCCCCACGTCCCCTCTACCAAAAAGAAAGAGAACAATGGAAATTCCAATTACTATGGCTGGACCCAAGAAGGAGAATGTTGATAAGAGAACTGCTATGAAGCAGCTCCTAATGTCATTTGAGATCATTGATGTCTGAGTTAACCATCTAGATCTATTGGTATAATTTGTCCTCTGGTATTTTTCTGGTGTGTTATTCATTTTTTTAAGCCTAGGGGGTCATAAAATATACCTAAATATATTTTATCATGGTTTGAACAGTAACAAAAGTTGAAACAAGTTAGAAATTCTGTTGGTGCATGTCTAGCTTCCAGTGATACAGATATATTATTCATGGTTCTTCTAGGCTTTGAAAGAGTCTTTCATGGGATCATACCTGAGTTTTCCTTTTCCTCTACAAATGTATGGTAACTTTCCCTGGTGTTGCCCCTTCTGGATGCAGTGTTCTTTCTGAATATGCTAAGAGTATACCCATTCCTAACCTATGTTTAGCATTTAATGGATGTTTGTTAAATGAATGAACATTTTTGTACATGTTTGCAAAACTGAGGCAGGGAGAGGAGAAAATAATTGCCTTTGGTCATACATGAAGTCACTGAGAAAACAGGCTAGATTTGGCTGAACAGTTTGAATATTTGTTTGTGTGAAAAAGCGCTGCCTTCCTCCCATTTCTTCCCGCTTCCCATCACACTGCACTGTGGCCCAACTTCTCAACAAATGCTCAATTTCACTTACCCTTGAAGTGATCGTATGTATTGGTGATTCTGATTCTAATTTGTACTTCCAACAGAATTATACTAAAATAATGGTTTTCAATTTTCACAACATTTACAAACTGTTTCCTTGCTTAAACAATAGGTGGAATTCTGACATTTTGGGCTTATATTTTCCTACTCATATTGCAAATATTGCAGCCTAAGCACCACTCTATTGGAAGTGATTTTATCAGACAAAAGTACACACGGTCTCATATTTGTGCATGTCTTATCAACCTCCAAAGAACTCATGCCTTTGTGCTGTTGGGATTCTCCATGGAAGTCAAGCTCACCTCTTTTAGCAGCTGTGATAATGAAGCAAGTAGGTTTTTTCCCAGCTAATATATGATGTCTTCTTGAAGTTTTTCCATCTTACAAAATGAATATTAGTTTAGTTTAACTTTGCTTTGTTTTCCTGATTTGGGCAAGGCTTTCTCTGTGCAGCTTTGTACAAGTGTTATGTCATATCTGTTAGATACAACTTAATGCATCTACCAGAAATGACAAGTACTTTGAAGGCATTTCCTTCTAGAATCTCCCACGTGGACATACACAGGAGCATACTCACACTCTCTCTCTCTCTCTCTGTCTCTCTCTCTCCCACACACACACACGTGTCACAGTGAACTGAAAATAACATGATTAACTCCGAGTTGCTGAGGATCCAGGCAGTCTTGAGGATAGCTTGACTTGGAAATGAAAACCAGCTCTGGAGTTTCCTTTATTTCTTCCTTTCTTGGGACTTCATTGTTGCCGCAAAAATGAGGGTGAATATGATCTGTTAGAATAGAGAATAAATAGTAACTGGTTTACCCATAAAACCACTGAAATATCAACTTAAATGCAAATAATATGAACCAAACTGAAAACACTATTCATGGGCACTCCAGCAACAGAGTGAGTTGGAAGGACTTAGAGACAATCACTAGCTCTATCTTTGTATTACCCGCAACTCTATCTATATCTAAATTATGTTTATGTATGTATATATACATATATACACACACATATATATTTTATATATGTATATATGTCATAATTTTCTTAACCATCTCTCTAATGGTGAACATTTATCTTGTTTCCTATTTTTTATCACATAAAACTACTTGGATTTTGAGTAGTGTGAATTTATCTGTACAGGACAAATTCCTGGAAGTGTAATTGTCTGGCAGACTTCCCCCCAAAATAATTGCAACAGTTTCTACTTCTACCAAGAGTATATGAGAGTACCTGTTTCTTCACACTCTCCCCAACAGCAAGCTTAGTCAATATTTTTAATCTTTTCTAATACTGAGGCAAAAATACTAGCATACTGTTTTACTTGCTTATCTTTCATTATTACTAAAGTGGCATATCCTTTCTCCTTCATGTTTCTTACCTACTTTTTTATTGGAGCATCCCTTATTTTAATAGGTTTTTAAGAGCTCACTATATATTAGGAACACCAACCAACTATAAATTATATAAGTTACAAATACTTTTTCCAGTTTTCATCTATCATGGGACCATGTATATAAGGTGGTAATATTTTTCTTTTACTACAAATAAGTCTTCAATTTTAGTGTCATCGAAGTTATCAATTTTTCTCTATCCTTTATTTTTTAATATAGCATGTCAAGCAGTTTTTCTTGGTTGCAACATAGTGTTCATAATTGTATTTTTAAAGGCTATGTA
>NW_012154951.1:3228096-3267100 GCF_000956105.1 Propithecus coquereli | reverse complement strand
TATATATATATGTGTGTGCATATATATGTATACATCCCACTGTATTTTGTCTATTTTTCTTGGCCAAAATATGATGAATTATTGTCAATTTCATATGGTTCAGTTTAATAACTCTGACCACAGAAAGGATTCCTTCTTTCCTTCCCCACTCCTTTTTTCCTATTTCCTTTTGCACTAGAGAAATGACCAGGAGTTGGAAAGGTCAAGTGAGAATTGCAACATTGTAGTAGACAGAATTTCATGATGGCCCCTGAGAGTCCTACCCCAGGTGTATGTGACCCGTATAATTCCCTCCTCTTGAGTGTGGTCAAGACGTGTGAATCCTTTAGACTTGTGACTGTGAGGAGATGTCACGTCTGTGATTCACTTACATGATAAGGCAAAAGTGAAGGGATTTTACAGATGTAATTAAAGTTCTAAATCAGTTGATTTTGAATTCATCAAAAGAGAGGTCATCCTGGGTGGGTCTGACTTAATCTGGCAAAAGCCCTTAAAAGAGGGACTGGGTCTTTCCTGAGGAGACAGATGCTTTCCTCATGGCCGTGGCAAAGCAACCATCCATGTGGTGAACTGCCTGTGAGGACAGACGGCCTCTAGGAGCTGGGGGCCTCCCTCTTACAACTGCAAGGAACTGAACACCGCTAACAACTCGATGACGTTTTGAAGAGGCCCCTGTGCTCTGGATGAGAACATAGCCTGGCTGACATCTTGATTGCAGCCTTGCAAGACCCCAAGAAGAGGACTCAGCTATGATGTGCCCATCTTGTGACCCACAGGAACCATGAGATAATAAATGTGTGTGGTTTTACGCTGCTTAAGTTTTGATGATTGGTTACGCAACAATAGGAAATGAATACAAACATCCAAAGATCTGTATGTTCAGACAGTGGATCTGATGGCACCTGCTGGCACCTGCCTCTTTAGCATCTTGCTTCATCCACCTCCAGTGACAAGTGCAACCAAGGAAGGGATCCGAGTGAAAGTCTGAGGTGCAGAGAGAGTCTCTTGTTCGTTCTGGTTTCAGCTGGGGCTTTTTCAACCATATCTGTGAACTCAGCTTTATTTGTTTTTGCTTTATTTCATTACTGCAACAGGGAGAAATTCTCTTTTCAGGACAAAAATATTTAGCTTGCTCTTGGTTTGGAAATATCAGACACTCGATGCTAGGAATGGGGTCTTGGATGTGAACTGAAATTCCCTGTAGACACGTCGTCCTCCAGCACTGTGTGAAGAGGAAGGCGTGTGGCTGCTGTAATCCACTTCCTTTATTTCCCTGTTCTCTCTTTTAATGTTCTTTCCTGTTCAGACTTCTGGGCTTTTTCTTCCCCTTCCCCTTTGTGTGGTGGCATTTGCCTTGAATGTTGATGAGGAAAACTTGGTTCCTCCCCAAGAACTTATTTGGGGGTAATTAATTCTTGGCACCGTAGCAGTGCTTCACAACTGCGACTTCCTTAGGTACGAACTGACTGACTAAATGTCCAGGCATGGGACATGTGAACTTATTGCACTTCTTTTTGCCAAAAATTTAATTGTTTATTGAACTTATCCTAGCAGAAATGGGAATGGCGATTGTGTGTGGAGGAGAGTACGGGAATCCTTGAAAACATAGACTTTAGTTTTTTAAGTCCCTTCTTTTGCAATGTTGTGTTCTCAAGCTCTGGAAAAAGATAGTTCTAGGAATCTGAACCATGTTATAGGGAGATTTACAGTCTATTAGGGGAGCAGGCAGGCAAAAATGACCATTTGTGAACTTTTGATAGACTGTGTAGCCACGAATACAAAGATGTGAAGGAAAAGAGGAGAGAGGGACACAAAACTATGTCCAGAGGAGTAGAGAAGCCATCTGAGAAGTGGTATTTGGACTAGAATGGAAAGAATAAGGGGAATTCGGCCAGAAGAAGAGTATATTGTGGGCATGGATGCATCGATTTTTTAGCACACATTGAATTTGGACTTGAAATTGGGTATATAATTTTAGGAAAAAAATTGAAATGCCCAATGCATGGCAAAATAATAATTAATTAATGCTTTACTAATTTAGAATTGTGACACGTTAATGCTGCCAGGATAGGCATCATCTCCATCTTGTTCTCTGCTGCATCCATGATGTCTAACCAAGATCTTTGCCAGTAATAGAGGGCTGAATGGATGAATCTCACTCCTGAGAAACATGTTACAAGAGTTTATTAATAAAATTAATTAATGATTGCAAAAAAGTGAGAGGAGCAAACTATTGATATGGAAATACTTGCTCAATTACAAAACATTGTTTCCCCTTTATTAAAACCGAGCTCCAAAGGGATGCTGCAAATGAATCCATTAATAGCCCAATTGGATTTGCTGTACATTTTGAAGGTACAAAAATATACATATCTTTCAAAACCAGCATCTCATATACTAGTCATTAGTCTTCCTTCCCATCTGACTTTCTGAATGAGTAAAGATTTCCTGAGGGTTTGGCAGGCTCTCCTCTCTGATGTTTTATCAAGAGCGAGGATAATGAAGGGTTTGGAGTCCGAGTTGTAAGACAGGCCTGAGTTCAAGACGGTGATCCAGACCTGGAGAGCATTACAAAGTAGGGCTTCAGGGCAGAAGAGAAGGTCTGCTTTAGGTAGGCCATCAAAGACCTGGGGCAGAGGAGAGAGAGAAATCCATAGGGACTGGCAACGGCCACAGCACATGCAGAAGGTAGACGTCCAGTCTGGAGGCTGTTGGTGGAGGACAGGCCGAGAGTGAACAGCAGAAGTCATATGTCCTTTAAAGGGCTCCACGGTTAGCACTCTAGACTCTGAATCCAGGAATCAAATGTCCAATCTCAATAATAGATCAGGAGTATAGTAAATTCAGGTCAACCATTAGAAGACTCATACTTTTTGACAATAGACTTTCCTAACATCAACACCCTCACCTTGAAATTACCAACTCTGTGGTCACCCTAGGAGGTCTGGTGACCCACAGCACACTTTTATTCCCCAAAGGCTCACTTCTTCGTACACAGGTAGTTTCAGCTTTAACTACTCTGGATATCCTTCCCCAAAAATGTTTCTTGGTGTCTAAGACTCACTGGGCACATGATGGCAGCTCTGTTTTGTAAAGTTGCTCAATCACTAGTTTTAAGTAGATATTGTAACTGCTCCTAAGAGGAGGTCGGGAGTATGAAAGTTATATAATAATATATGAGCAGATTTCTATTTTAGGTAGCAGGAGGTTATGTGCACAAAAAGCCTTTTGCTGGGATGCCCGTTAGATACCTCATTAACTTAAAAACGTAATTCAAATGTAAATTATAACCCTTGTTATTACTCATAACTGCAGTTCCAATGGCAAGTTGGCAGCTTTCCCATCCTTTCATAAACCAGTACCCTCTAGAATAAATGTTACATTGCACCTAATACCTAATTGTCCTTAAAGAGGTAATGCATGTATAGGTTGCCACAGACTTTATGTGCAGCTGCTGCCACAAGCTTGTGATGAAATTTATTCTCTTTCCACCATTTTCCTGTAGGTTCTGAGCTGACTAAATTCAGGTCTTGAGAATGAAAGAGCTAGAGTTGTTGCATTTGGTTGCAGTGACTGTAAGTCAGGGAAGTTGGTGAGAAGGAAAATCTAGGACATGTGAACACAGGAGAGTGATCTCTGTGCAGCCTTCAGATAGTGCCGGTGACTCTCACCAGAGATCACAGATTGGAAAGCCAAGCAACTTTAGCATGTTTCCTCATGGGCTCCAACTGTCTTGTCTACTCTCCAGACATAGGAGTGAAATGCTCTATAAACTCTTTGAGAGTGTCCAGTATGTGTTTGCCTGTGTAGATATGAGTCTCTGTGTGTGTGTGGGTGAGTCCATAAACGTATAATTGTGCTGTCTGGTTTCCTTTAAGCCCTTAAAATGGCAAGCGAATGTCCCAATGGCTGATGGTAAAGTCCTTACACAGATACATTTGCCCAAGAGCTCCAGAGAGAAGGAATAGAATGCTTTGACCTCACTAAAAAAGATGACCTTTAAAGTTTATTATTTTGCAGATGACTTATTTTGTAGTTAACAGGAGGAAGAAGGGGTGGCAGCCTGCCGTTTTACAGGTAGCAGACAGGATGATGGTCGTCTTTTCCATTTGTTCTTGAAACTGCAAAGGTCCTGTTCCTGCTACCGATTCTTCATATATCCTGGCACATTCCCCAAAGAAACCCACTATCCCTCATTACCATAGTTGAACAGATGGTCCCGAGCAGTTCTCTGAATTTCTGTGTGATGCCAAGTGAAAATTAACACTCATGGGGACTCTGTTATTCTAAAACCAAGATCTCAGTTTTGGTTTTTGGAGACCCTGCCCCAACCTGGTATGTGTCAGTAGTCACAATTTTTAGCATTTCTCCGCGTTATGGGCAAATATTATAGGGATGATGTTTGCTTGGAGGCAGCTATATAGATAGTTCTCATTTGTTATCTCTCTCCATTTCTTGGTAGTTTAGGTATATATTTGTCAAAAGTTATTACTCTATGATAGAAAAAAATGTATATTTTTGTACCAAGCAGTCATAAATAAATATACAATAAATGAATGAATTAATAATTTATGTGCATAATTGCTGCATAACATTTTACAAATTTTTGTGTGTGTTTTTTTTTTTTTTTTTGTCTGTCTCTTCCACTACAACATAAGTTCTATGAGGGCAGAGATTTTTTTTTTTTTTTTGAATTCCGTGTTTTCTCACAGGAGGGATAAAGTAGGCATTTAATAATATTTATTAAATGAATGGATCACTCATGGGGACTGAGTGAGTGAACAAATGTTGGCAGTCGTGGTAAGGTCCACTTTTGTGGGTGTTTCTGAATTACTCCCTCCTTTAAATGTGCCAATCTACACAAAGCCACTTCAAAAACTAACATTTATTGAGTGGTCTATTGTGTTCCAGGTACTGGGATAAGTAGTTTGTTGAACATATGAATGAGTCATTTCATTTATAATTTTTATGAAGTATGTATTATGATTATATCCATTTTATAAATGACGAAACCAAAGGTTAGAGAGGTTAAGGATTTGCCTAAGAACACAAGATTAATAATAGGAGTTGCCAGGATTGGACTTCAGGTCTGATTAATTCCAGAGGCATTTCTTTCACCACTATAGCTTCCCACTGTCTCCTAATGTCTGAAGTTGATTCATTTATTCAGCCAACTAATCAACTAAGATCCTCTTGTTGAGGCTTTCTATGTGCCAGGCACAGTGTTGGGTGCCTGGTGTCATGGCCTGTGCCTTGTGCACATGCTAAGGCGGGGCGAGTGGAGTGTTCAGGGGAAGGGACTGGGGAAGGTGGTGTAGATGGGTCTGCATGCACTAGCAGGTTAAGCCAACAAGCTTCAGCCCATTTTTTTCATGGCTGTTCCCCATTCATGGGGTAATGAACAGTGAAATGCCCATAGCTGGGGCCACAGTGACAATCTGTAGGAGGTTGCCACTGATTCCAAAGTAGACTCCAGTGTTCCCTTCTGAAACTGAGAGCCTGTCAGTTTCCTCCAGTCACACTAAACCCAAAACTGTCCTTTAAATTCTTAACCTAGTCTGTGTTTTATCCACTTCTTCTCTAAATGGAAGTTTACAGAAAGTTGTTTGTAGTTACAAGAGGGAGAACGAGAAGGAAGCCCTGAAAGGCACAGCATCTCACTGCTTGTCATCCAAATGAGCTGATGGACTCTTCAGAACTGCTTATTTTTTTATTTAGGGCTGTATCATTTTAACGTCATTCACGTGGCTTCATAACCCTCATGCCATAGCCAGAAGGCACCTCTAACAAGAGCAAACTCAGACCCTGTTCGCAAAATGCAGCCTGTAGAAGAAACTTGACCATTTTTCTTCCTCGCTTCCCTTCCTTGCAAATACAGTTTCGAAATGTTTATGGAAGCTTATTAATCCAAGGCAGTATAGAAGAGGCCCCATGCTTGACTATCAAATCCTCAATTAATTTATGTAAAATTCTTGTGAAATAGTGAATAATCATCAGGAGTGTTTTGCCTTCTCTTTTTTCCCTTCACTTTTTTTTTTTAATAAGCTGCAGGATACATTGCAGCAAATATTTCACACGGGAGTTTGTGCCACCATAATAATTAATGCCAGAAAGTTATGTGAAGGTCTTCCTGTATTAAGTAAACTAGCGCTTGCTGAGAATGGAAAGATAAATGGTGGGAGAGTTGAGAAGAAAGCGGCTGTAAAAATGACCTAAGATTTAAGATATATAAACTGCGGGAAAAGAACCCACATATTTTTATCTTTGCTGAGAAAGGTTACTATTTTTCTAAGATAGTAACAGAATAATAACATCTTCAGTTAGCAAATAATTGCACAACTGTGTGATCAGATGCCTATAGATGTTGCAAGGAAAAAAAAAATAACAGGGAACTGTGCTTTTCCCAGCTTTTGTTTGCTGCCCTTCTGGTGATTAGATTCTGTCAATCAAAGACTGTTTTTATATAAAAAGCCATTAGGAGTTAGATCTTCAGTACTTCTGAAGGACAACCAAACTTGAATGCCGTTAGAGATAGCAGTTACTCTACAGCTAACGTTATCATGGGGGTGAATTATGGTATTGGCATTTAGCTTCGTAAACTGTGCTTACCTAGGGATTTTAATAAACCATGGATTGAAGTTTTATGTTTTCCTTTCCTAAGAACATATAGCATTTTTACACTGAGACTTTATTTGTTGTTCATATGGCTTCATCAAATCGCAATTCATAGGGTAGATGTACAAGGACTGGAAACAGATATATTCCAAGCAGTGGAATAAGATCAGTTTGTAAGTCAATATCTGCCAAGGGGGAGAAAAAGCTCCTAAGGATCTTTTGTGTTCCCTTTAAATAAAGAACTCTTTTTCTTCAGGCTTCAAATAAAGTTTTATCTTTCTCAAGTTGGTTGTGAGGTCTTCGGTGCATCCAATGAGGATCAAGCCAGAGGTGTAATAGGTTGACTCAGCGTTGGAGAGTTCAAAGGACAGAGTCCAGGCTGGTCGCTTAACTTCCCAGCTGGGCGAGAGCTGGCAGCCTGGGTGTGCTCTGTTCCCTTCTTTCCCTCGTGTACCCCAATCCCCTTTCTCTGTCATGCTTTATTAACGGTTCTCTCCCGTCTGCAGCAGGAACCTCTATTGAATATTCTGACCTCGTTCTCTGGGTACTGCTCCCAGGATATCACCGCAAAGTCTGCGTATAGAGTAGGAGATGACAGAAAGGGCTGCACTGCAGGGCTGAGGTCTGCGTGGCTGAGCCGGTAGAGGGAGCAGCCCTGAGTTGATTTTCCCTATCAGTTCTCGCCTGGTCCACTACAGCAGCGTCCTAATCTGCACCCTCCAAGAAACCCACATGGCATCTAGAATGCTGGTTTTAATCTGAGCATCATACCCCCCGCCTTGGTTTTATCTCTTTAATGCTTCTAGATTGCTCTTAAGATAGATAGCCCCGCCATAGTCTGACTCCCTGCCTATTTCACCTCACATATGTGCCTCCTTTGTTCTCGGGGCTCCAGCGACATAGCCTTGTCAAAGCTTTACTTCCATCTTCCAAAGGACCTTTGGCTATGAAATTCCCTCTGCGCAAAATGCCCTGCCTTCAACCTCCATCACTTCTCAAGCGTGGTGTCTCTGCTCGTTCTTCACTTTCTCAGGGAGGTCTTCCTAACTAGGCCATTGCCCTGTTCTGTACTCTTTTACAGCACCATGCACCTCTCCTTTGCAGCCCTTCACTGCACTTGTGTTTTTTTTATGTGCTATTTGATAGATTTCTGTCTCTCCCTAGTGGATGATAAACTTCATGAGAGCAGGGGCCATTTGTATTTGGGTTAATCATTTCATCTCCTGATTAGCATACTGCCTGTCACAGAGGCGGGTGTTTGGTAAATTTTAGTTAAATTGTAAAGAAATGAGAGAGAGAGAGAGAGAGAGAGAGAGAGAGAGAGAGAGAGAGAGAAATGGGCAGTTCACTCTCCTGTAACCTAGGGAAGATAGTGATGGCACGGCTCTTCATTTCTACTGTAAGTACCATATTTGATTGAGTCTAAGACACCATAATTGTACGACGCACGATCACTTTATATATAATTAAGAAAAAGCACTGCCAATTAAGCTATGGCATACTATTGATTGTAAGATGCCTCCTAATTTTAGACATCAAAATAGCAGATGACAGTTGTGAAAAGATGTGCATTTTAGAATTGATGTGCATTAAAATTCAATTATATTAAATGTAGGAAAAAATGAGCCAAATCAACAGTGAAACGGATATGAGGTGGGTGGAAGAAGGCCAGCTATGTGGATTGGTGCTATTACTTACGCAGTTTCGAAGTTTGACCTCAGCAGTGTTATTTTTGTTTGTATGTTTTTGTTTTTGTCTGATAATAGGACATGAATTTGAGGCACATCCAGTCACACAAGTGCCTTGGTTGTCTGGTGAAAAGTAGCACTCGAGTATCAGGTGATTGGAGTTACCAGGGGCAGTCTAAGACGTCACGGTTGTCAGTGGTGTGCACTAACCGCAGGACTAGCAAGGGACAGACAGGGCAGAATGTAGTCCAGAGAGCTGCCCAAACCTATCATTTCCCTGAGCTGCTATAGAGGAACATATTTATGCATCTCGCCGAGATCATGTTGGCCGCATGCTACTCTGAAGGGGAATGGATTAATGGTGGTTTGAGCCCATGTTTTGGGGCAAATCCATAAATTGCGAAGTCATTGCTCTTGCTCCCCGGCAATGATGTTCCCCGTTGTCCTTCTCTACGTGGGTGCCGTAGCCTTTTCTCTACAATCCAAACCGTAGAACTGCCAGTGGAAAGAAGACTAACTGGTCAAAAATCAGGAATGTTGTTCCTACTCCTGTGTCTATAACTAACTGAGTGACCTCGGCATGCTGTGTGACCCATGTGAGCCTCAGTGGGATTACATGTCTCCAAGAATCTTCCAACTCCCGCTCTTAATCTGAGCCCCTTTCCCCGTGTGATAAAATCTTATGACCCATAAGATTTTGGGGCTCGGGGTAGGTATGCCTCTCTTCCCCATATTCCTCCCTTCATTTTACTCCAGAGACAGTCACTATGCCAAAATGCCTCTCATTCTCCCCTTCGGTTCCATTTTTTCCTCACTCTTGGTATTTGTTCTTTTTGCAGGTCTAACCCTCTCTCTTTTCCACCAGTTTAGGTGTAGCACCTCAAATCCAGAAACCTCCAGTTGTCTCTAGAAATGAAAATCTGAATAATGTGACACTTAACACTGTCCTCTCAGTCCTCCATGATCTTGGGCCCATAGAAGGATACAAATTCTCTATCTGACCGTGTGTGTAGGGATTGTCTCCACTTAATAGCTCATTTAATAGATACACATACTCTCCAGGTGGTGGGGTGGAGACGATTTACCGAAGGTTACTCAGCTCGTGGGGTAGACGTAGGCTACCATCCCCAGCTTTCTCCAGTATACCAAGCGGACTTCATTCTTAACAATGCCCAGGACAATAGACTCCTGTACCCTATTTTAAATTTCTATTTACTCTGTCTTCTGAGTTTTGAAAACCACTTTTGAAAAAGACTCATCTTATTTTTTTCAAAAGCTCTGCATTTATTTCACATTTAAAAAATATGAATATGAATTCTCTTACAAGTTTAGTGCTTATAATTTTCTTTAAGGCACCAGCTTCAAGACTCTTTGTTGCTGCTTTTTAAATTTAAATCCTCTTTCTTAGGAATAACCTAGGGACCCAGGACATTTCTTCAAGGTCTTGTCTTAAGGAGTCTCACTCCCTTGAAGACTTCATATGTGTTTGTAAGCAGGTAGAGTCTTTCTAAGTCATAAATGCTGTTAGGAAACCCTCAAGGGAGAAAAGTGTAAGGCAAAATGGTGTGGGATGAACATTTCTTGGGTACCTACAATGGGCCTTACAAACATGACCTAATTTTAATCCTCCCATCAATCAGCCTTGCTGGTCAATGTGACTTTCATTTTTTGGATAAAGATCCACAAGTCACCCAAGTAGCAATGGGTGGAGCTTGGATTCAAACCCAAATCTCTCTATGAAGCCTGGTGTTCTAGTAATTTGCTTTTCAAATCCAAAATAAACATTCAGTTTTTCATAAGGTGTGGGTATTGTTCTTGAATGGTTGCTTGTATCTTTAAACTTTTACTGAAGACCAATAATGAAATCTGGTGATTTCCTTAACGTTATTTGTAAACTGTCCTTTTCATTTTCTGTCTTATCTGAACATTCTCCCTGGGAATTTATCATCAACAAGCAGCCACCTTAGAGGTGAAATCTGCTTTAGGTTGATGGTGCATAATCACTACCGAAACTGAAAGGAGATTGGCAGAATGAAATTAATCGGTTTAATTCATTCCTGGTGCAGGACTTTACTACCACTCCTTCATTGCAGGAAGTCATTGTTGTATTTTAATCATCCCACTAATTTGGAATTTGATATCTAAAGTTGTGGAGTGTGGTCCCTTCTCAATTCAAAGTCTGCATTTCTGTTCCCCAGCTTACTCATGCCACTTTTTTTTTGAAACAAGAGGATCTTTGGGCTTTTCTTGGTAAAAGTATTGTTTCCTCTCTATTCAACTGAGAAAGCTTAAGTGGCAGAATTCTGACATGGTCACAGCTATGAGCACCGGAGACCTGCCTGTGTTAGAATTTGAGTTTTCTTAATCTGCTACGGAAACACAGATGGCTTGAATTCCAATGATGACTCAACCCACTGACACCCGACGTCAATTTCATCTTGCCTCTGTTTCAAAGATCTATCACTCAGTGTTTCAGAACATGGACAACCCACATGCCTTTGACTAGTGCCAGAGTTTAAGACATTCTTTGAAAAACATCAATGCATTATTATTTTTGAAGATTGCATTGCTGTTTATATAATGACAGCCACGGTTTCCATTTTAGATTTTGCCTTAACATTTTTTTTCAAAAGGACTTTCATGTGTGTTATCTCAGTCCTCCAATCCATTCTTCACACTGCACTCAAAGTGTTTTTTGAAAAAAAAAAAAAAATCCATCTGATTTTAGCATATCCTCGTGTAAAACCCCCCATTTACTTCCTGTTGCCATCGAAACAAATTCCAAACTCCTTTCCGTGGTTTGAAAGTTCCTACAGTTGCCGAACGTTTTGCCTTCCTCTCTTCTCCATCCCCTGCTTGCTCCATGTAGCCACCTCGGACTTTTCCTATTCCTGGAATTCACTTCATCTTCTTTGCGCTTGTCCTTCCCCATGCCTAGAATGCTTTTTGTGAAGATATTTGTGAGGCTGGCTCCTTGACACCTGAAATAGGTGTCCGCTGAATTAGTCTTCGTGGCCTGGATAATACTCTGGGAGATGTTTACTAACTTCTGAGCCCAACGTCTAACCCTCTTCCTCAAGAAAATCTTAGACTACACGTTTTTCCATCCTAATTCTGCTCTTTTTTCTATTCTACATCTGTTTGAGGCCTTATGTACTATTGAAAATATGCTCAAGTAAGTTTCCAGAGGCTAAAGGAGCAGATCTTTGGTATCTTTAGGATCTTCCCCTTAGTTATCTGTTCACTTGGAGGGTAAGAAGACATGAGGTTTGACAGCGTAGCAGAAAGAATGTTGGACTCTGGGTTAGAGGGTATGTGTTCTAGGTTGGCCCTCTTGCCAACCAGCTGTGTGTGTGTAGGCAACACATCTACCTCTCTGGGCCTTGTAGCTTCTACTTCTGGAAAATGAGAAGCTTTTGACTCCACTTCACTCTTTTTATTCACGGCCAGCGTTTTTAAATGTGCCCGTGATTCCTTGTGTGATCATAAAAGTGGATTTCTCTGTGGTGATTAAGAGAGAAATCAGACTAAATAAATTCTACAAGATTAAAATGAACATAGCTTTCCATTTCTAACTATTCCTATGCTTTGGGAAAGATTCGAGACCCCGTGAGGCGGGCCCAGTCCCATATAGTGTGGGTCCATTCCAGAATTGTGTTTAGCATGTATGACTGGAACAAATCACAGCAAAGAAAGTGGGACATTTGTGGGTATGTGTGGCATGCCAAGCAGCTGAGTCCAAACTGTGAGAAAGTCGTGTATAATGAAGGACACTGCGAGGTGCATTTTCTGGTCCTTTATCTTGAGGTTCCTATGGAGAACTCGCCAATTCAATATTGCATCTATTTCTTTTTGTTTGTGTTTTTGTGGAAAACAAAGCTGGGGAAATATTGTCATGGTCGTTAAAAAAAAAAAAAAAAAGCAGCATGCACTTTTCAGAACCATAATTAACGTTGGGATTATGCCAGGATCTCTTGCTTGATTTTTTTTTTTTTAAACTTTTTCCACTGTCTTGATAGCAAATTGCAAGGAGACCAGTGATTCCTGTTCTCTGGATATGACAAATCGGGTCAAATTGAATTTCTAAAGCATTGAGGGGTGTTCCAAATTTCCAAGCATTTCCGAAAATGTTTGTATTCAAGTTTTCCTTTTTTGTTTTTATTATCCAATTTGGGTGAAAGAGCAAAACTAAATAACAAGCCACAGTGAATGACTGTCTTCCTATTGGTTCTCTTCTTCCATTTCTTGGTGTGTTTTGTGATGCATGTATGATTCGGCTGGTTATATCTCTTACTTTTTGGACTAATAGATTCATTATATCTCTCTGGGTACATGAAGAGCGT
This sequence comes from Propithecus coquereli, assembly GCF_000956105.1. Lineage (NCBI taxonomy): Eukaryota > Metazoa > Chordata > Mammalia > Primates > Indriidae > Propithecus > Propithecus coquereli. The sequence continues at coordinate 3,254,454 of NW_012154951.1, read as the reverse complement.
CTGTTTTGGCGTCACACTCTAATTAAAGGCTGGTGCCCAGCTGTAGGAGTTTACAGTTCTTTAACAGCTTTTCTTGTGTTGTCACATGGTGTTAGCACATGGTGTTAGCTCTTTCTAAAGACAGGCTGGGTATGTAGCAGTTAAAGCTCCTGAAGGAGATTACCGTAATTACCAGTGATCAATGTTTAATGCCTTTCCATCCAGCCCCACCTTTGCCCCTTTGCAATGTAGGAAAAAAATAAAAAGATCAGCAACAGGAGCTTTATAGTGAGCTTGATTTAGTTTGTAAGAAAACTGATTCTTGTCTGGCTTTTGAAATATACTTAAGCTCAAAAATACACTATTTCTGCTGGAATGTCAGTTGCTAAATGGTTACTATGTTTTTACACAATGGATCAAGTTCCTTTTGAAAATGTACCATGTTCTCACTTAAAAAAATTACTAGGAGAAAAAAATCATTTGAATTCTCTCTCTCCATTTCTTACAAGAGCGATCTATATAGTTAGGTAAGAGGGCTTGGGATTGGTGCAAGTATTAGCAGAGCACTCAAGATGCTGCAAAGATGCAACATGGAAAAATAAAGGTACATTTTGGAGAGATGAATCATTTCCCCCCCAACTCCCACTAATTAATAGCATATTATAACAAAGGAAATCATTAAAATGTGAAGGTATGTTTTTGCAAGTCACATTTATCAAACACGGTAAAGAATCTTCAGCCCTATTAGTTTCTGTATATTTTTAACATGATATATGGATTTTCCCTTTCTATTGTTCAAATGTGAAAATGTTTTAAAAAGAAAAAAACATGCTTTATTGCCATTTTTAAAAGTATTGAAGGGGATAAAAAGGAAAGTGTAATAAGAGCAGTATGTTTTTATGTCAAAAGTAACCTTTCTATGGTACTCTTTAGATAAAACTGAATATTGGGAAAGAAAGGGAAAGATAAGTAGCTCCCTTATTCATCTTAGTCCAAAATCTATTTTACTCACTGCTGGCTGTTGGCACTGTGTGATGATATGACATGGTACCAGAAGATCAGATTATCAGAAGAAAAGGAGATTCCCAATTTAATAGTTACTCACTGAAATTTTTCCCTTATCTCTACATCACAGAAAAATAAGTAGTTGTTAAATTTCAAATCCTGCAGTCTTTCTGATTTATCTTCAAATTGTGGATGCACTTAGCTGCCTAGCGTCAGGGAATCCAATAAGTCCTGTCACATAAGAAAAAAAGAAAAAATTCTATTGGATAATGGGTTACATTCTCCCCCACAGTGATTTATTTCTGTCACAAGACTTAATTTTATCATGAGGCAGATGCTCTGTCTGTATCAGTGCATTCATTTCTGCATTTATCTGCTTCATTAAAAAAAAGCACCTGCTTCATTTTTTAGATGTATTTGGCTTTTTTAGTCTATGCCCCGATGACCTGATTATCTGCTATTTAAGCACATGTTTAATTTCTTCTTTTTTTATGAGTTGAAAACTCCTTAGCTATTTTATAAAGTGAGACCAGTATGAAGGGGTGACACGGCAAATGAAATTGCAAGGGGTGACTGTTACAGTGACAGAAGGTGTTAACATCTGAGCTCTCCGGTACCAAGTCTCTGCCATTCATGTCAGAGGGAATAAGCAAAGCTTAGTGGGGTTATCAGGTGATACCTGGGATGAAACGGTGACAGCCACTGTTATGAATTAATTTTGTTGGCCTGAATGTGAGAGACACTGTTGCCTTTCACACAGTCTGCAGGTAGACTTAAAAATACATATGAAAGAAAGAAGAAAAACAAGGAAAGGAAAAAGAAAAGAAGGAAGAAAGAAAGGAAGGAAGGAAGTTAAAAAAATCCCATTATTTTTATGTGGTCTGAGTCAGACTTCGCCCCCGAGCATTTTAATGACGAGCTTGTGTCTCATCAACTCGGCCCTCCCTCCAATCTGCCACTTAATATAGATTCTGCTCCTCTGAATAATCGTCCTTGTTCTTCGGGCAGCTGAGGTCCACAGGTTGGAGTCTTTCGCCAACTGTCATCATTCCAGAGGAGCAGCTACATCTGCCTCTCCACCCTGCTCCTTTCTGCAATCTCTCCATTGCAGAGTGTGGTTTTTTTCCCAGTGCAACGAGGTCCCAGGAAAAGATGGTCAGATAGTGGACCATTCAATAAACTTAGGATATATGCAATTCCTATTTGGACAATCGGCCCAGAGGGCTATCCTGTTGTCACCTATGACAAGTGACAAGACAAATTGTGATTTCTAGGAAGTTTCCAAAATCCCTTCTTCCACTTTTTTTGGCTTCTCTTTTCTCCATGCCTGCTATCCTATCCTATTTCCCTCAACAAACAAACAAAAAAAATCAGACCCAACCATTCACACCTTTTTTTTTGGCATCAAAGAGGGCACAGAGGTTAAAGCAGATTCTGATGCTGAGTTTCCCAGATTTGCATTTTAGTGGGATCGCTGCAAGAAAGCTAATAGACAGGAAAGGAGACCAAGTTAATGACAATTCTCTAAACAGCTGTTGTACATTCAGCTTCACTACTTCAGTTAATTAATCAGCACCTTGCTGGCAACTCTGGGGTAGAGACTCGTTAGATACTGGTAGCAAACAGACAATGCTTTCATATCAAATATGTTCAACAACATCGAATACGGCGATAACTTCCACAGAAAAGGGTAGGGGATACCATGGCTTAGAAGGGCACTTGGGAAGAGGCCTTTGGTATTCTTGTAGATATACACTTGCAAGAAGTACTGCATATGCTGCTTTCTTTGTTGTCTGTAACTAGCCCAACGACACCATGGGCAAAAGAATCTCCAGAGCTCCCTGTAATCACAGATGTCTCTTTTTATTGTAATAAATAAATATGTATTGGTGAGTTGATCTCAGTGTGCATGATACATAATAAATCAAGCATCTACATTTTTTATTTTAGTCACAGTATCCCATTTGGAATTTTAATCATTGAAAGTCCTCAAACTTGACAACAGCTAAGAGAGATCAAAACATTCAAATATAGGCCACTCACCAAGCTACCACAGCATTTAGTATGAGAGCTATTGACTCCTCAAGTTTTCCCTAACTTTTTATATTCTAAAGGGAAGCAACCTCTTGTTCTCCCTAGGAAGTCAATAAAGCCATACATATTTTATGAACGATAATGCACAGAAATCTTAAACAGACAAAATTAAACCTATATCTGGCCAATGTACTCTGCATTTCCTTACTCTTCCAAAATTGTTGTCAGTAAACTTGGTGCTGAGTTTAGTGTAAAAGTTGTGTTATTCTGTTTCTTATTATCACATGACCTTCCTTCGGTTAATTAAGAAGATACCATTTTGCATAGTTCTTACTTTACTCTCTCTTTTTTCCTTTATGTTTTTAGTCTGACATTTTACAGAAAGGAAATTGTAGAAACATGACTGCTAATAAAAAGTTGTCATGTATTTACTATCAAATGATACATACTTTTCTAGTTAAATTTACATTGCCCTTTATTGACATAATGAGAAAGATAGTATTGATCACAGTAAACAATATAATTATTACATAAATCTTAAAAATATACAGCCCTGTAGAAATTGTTCTGTGTAAAAATTACCATGCTTTGGAAATTCCCTTTGAATTCCCTTCTCGAATATTCTCACAACTAAAATTCAGCCTTGAGTTTCCTGTCCACCTGCCGTGAGTCAGGTGGAGAACTTCATACCAAGGACTTGAGGTTATATTAGCCAATTCATTTGGACGATTTATCCACTTGACTCATAGGTACTGATGTAGACAATTATGGCTTCGGTTCTTTAACGAATCCTACATTATGGCAGAAGAATATCACAGAGTCTGTAATACTCCAGGGAACTATAAAGAGAAATGTCCCTTTTAAATTAGCTTTATGGAGCTAAAGCTTTATGTATTTACTTGCAAGTTTAATATTAACTCAAAATACGCTTCTCGCACCATCTCTATTGTCGACTATCACATTGCTTGTAGAAAGGGCTTTCTTGGCAGTTATTAATGGTGAGTCTGTTTAAAAAAAGAAAAACAATTCCCACCTGCTACAGTTGCTTTTGCTATAGAGAGAAAAGGATGCTTTCTTAATCCTAGGTAATCTGACATACAAACCTTAGATGAAAAAGGGTTTTTGCCTAATCCAACTTCTCAACATGTGATTTACTTTTAGATTTTGTCTATAGATAGACGTTTTGACTTTTTTCTTTTTCTAAGTCATGTTTTCCTGACTTTTGACCCATTTAGAATAGAAGAGACATGCAATTTACTAGGGAAAGAGGCAGGGGCAGAGCACTGAATTGGCGATTGCTCAGCTTTGGTGGGTCTCAGACCACTTGAAAACTACATCGTTTCATGGCCTCTTTATAAACTCATTTGCACACTCAAACCTTAACCAAAAGATGGCAAATATGGTCCATATACACTATGATCCTTCTGACACCTATAGCAGATGTCACTAATTGATCATAGCACTTTCCTACTGGACCCATAGGTAGCTTTAGGGTCTTCGTGAACATCAAGCTTCAGGAAGCCAACTACTCAAAACTGACACACGAGATGAAATTTAATTACTGCCATTGGCCTAGACCAGGGGTTGGCAAACTATAACTCATGGCCAAATCTGGTTGGCCACCTGTTTTTGTAAATAAAGTTTTATTGGAATATAGCCATGCCCATTCATTTACGTATTGCCAATGGCTGCATTCATGCTACAATGGCAGAATTGACTAGTTGTGGTTTTATACCTAAAAATGTCTACTCTTTGCCTGTTACAGAAAAGTTTTGCTGACCTGTGTCCTAGATCTTTATAGGTTTCCCATGTCTAGGAGTTCCTTTTTTGTAGGAACAGACACATCAGGAAGTGCTTTGAGGAGAAACAGGGTGGGGAAGGAGGAGGAGAGAATGGGGGAAGTGTGGAGTAGGGAGAGAAGTCAAAGCCTACTGCCTATCCAGACCCTGTGAGCTGATCTTTTAGGCTTTGATCAGAATGGACTGGCACTGGGAAAGAGAAGCAGTGAACTGGCTTCAGGGGGGATCGTATTCTGCCATTCCAACTGGGAAATCCCTTTTGATTGAAAGCACGTAAGACCAATGGATAGAGAAATTTTTTTCATCTGCAGAAGCTGCTCTGTCGTGGAAAGATCTTAGGCTTTCCCATCATCATATCTGAGTTGCGTCATGACCACTACTTACTTCCTTTGTGATGTGGGAGTTTGCATTCTAAATGAAGGTCCTCCTTACCTCAACTGGCTGTTGTTAGGTGATATCATGTCAGGCATGAGAAGTGCCAGTAAGGATTCAGTCACTGTTCCTCTCCATCACCTCCCATTCATCAAAGGTAGAAGACGCCATCATAGCTGTGAAGATGGTTACAAATTGCAATATCCATGCAACTGTGAACTGTCCCTTTGCTCCTGTCCCCTGCAGATGAGAAGAGCATGCTTTGTCTTTAGTGTGTCTAAGAATTCCTGGGCTTACACGCTTTCTTGCCTTTGACAGTCTTCTTGATTTGGCTCAATGTCAGGTGTCCTTTGGAAGGCTGATGAGAATTTACCTCACCTTATAAAGCATTCTATATTGCTACAAGAGATTTTTCATTGTTTCATTTAGCTAATTGATGACGATAAAACTAAATACAACTCATTTCCTCTCCACAGCCTACTAGAGGAATAAGCAGGTGAAACAACAATTAGGATGAGGAAGGAAGGGCTGGGCCCATGGTGAGGCTCTAGGTGTGCCTGGCTCCTTCCCAGGGAGGACAGCTAAGACGTCCCCACAGAAGGAACTCCGTAGCTGAGTCTTGGGAGAGGAGTAGAACTTTGTGTAATGGATTAGGGTCGAGGTGAGGGTTCCAGGCCTGCACACAGTAAGGAGGTGAAGAATGTAAGTATCAACCTGGGAGGAGGCACACACAGTTGGATGCCTCTGGAGAGTGGTAGGGGGTGGTCATGCAAGAAATCACAAAGACCTTTATGTGCAAAACTAAGGGAATTTGAGTTCTATATGCTGTACTACTGAGCCCACTGAGGGATATTAAGCAGGACAGTGACATGGTCAAATAGTGAACAAGTCTTTAAAAAGAGGACCATATTGTGGAGGTTATGGAGAAGAATTGCAAAATCTAAATAGGATACTTATAAGAACAAGTCCATGGCAAGATGGAAAATCTGATCAAGGGATTGACCACATGAGGGCGTGTGGGGTGTGTGTGGGGATGTAGATGTGTGTTTCTCTTTTGCAGGAGGTCAATCTATCTGCATGACGTCCCCACATACTGTGCAGCCCAAGATATCCACAGAAACAACAAGAACCCACCTGTCCCTATTTGGGTACTCTGTTAGTCTGCTGGCTTTACCTCGACCTGAGTTTTGATACAATCAATACCACTGGGGGCTTTTTAACTGGAACTTGCCACAACAAATTATTGATTATATAAAATGATTTCAACTCACACTAAATTATATTAAAAGGCTAACTTAGGTAGAACACTATCAATTTCAAACATACCCTTGTCAATGAGTTTTCTTTTTGGCCAGCAATCCTTCTTCATGGAGGGAATTGGTAAACATTTTAAGTTTGGCAGGGTCTCATTCCTACTCTGTTGATTGACAGGAATTTTTTTCTTCTTTGCTTCTATTGTCATCTTCTATGTATATTGCAATAATTGACAACATTTGATGCTACACAGCCTGACCAACTTCCTCTCTTGCCCTACAGGCTTCCCTCTTTCTTATGATATTTTATGCATTTTTGTTTCTGTGTGCTCCTGCTTCTGACATTTGGTTTTTAAGGGAGGACAGAGTAGGGCCAATTTCCTTTATATTCTAGTATTAGGGATGAAGTAGATTTGTCATCTAAAAGGGTCAAAATTAAATATAAGCAATGTTTTAGTTACCAAGAATATCTGATTAAAGGTATCCTTCCTCTAGATTGCTGCTGCATCCCTGGTCCTGAGGTGGTAGGACATATTGCAAGGAATGTTGGCTTTGAAATCTGACTTGAGGTGGAAACCTGAAAGTGTCATTTATTATCTTTGTGACCTTAGAAAAAATTTGTCTAAGTTCTCTCACTTTCCTTCATTTATAAAAATGAAATAACTAGTGCCTACTTGCATGTGTCGGACATGTGTCATGTGCCTACCCATTCATTGTGCCTGCTGCAATTTACATGCCTGGACAATGATGGTTTTAGTGCTTTATTAGTAGTAGTTTTTTTCTCACTGCCCTTCTCTGCCCAAAATGTGTGAATGTTTATTTCCACCAGAAAAGCCTACTTCATGAGCAAGAAGACTGATTTCCCCACAGACCACTTCTCCCCTCAAACCCCTGGAAGACTTTCACCCCAGGAAACCAAACAGCCCCTTTTTATAGTTCTTTCTGACTGGTATACTTGAAAGTCTTTCTGCTGAATCTTCCAGGCAGGATCAAAAGACCTCTGGGCTCCTAGAGCTTCAGAACTTTTTAAATCTGCTCAGGAGCCTTTAATGGGTTACTGCCTACAACACAGGGATTACATAGACGGGGCAGGGCGGGCTCGTTACATAGGACAGAGGGAAATGTCCAGAACGTTAGTACAAAGAACCTTTGCCTGGAAATGAGGTGACTGGGATTCTAATCCTCAGCTTATTACTACCTAATGGCCTGGCATCTGAACAGGCTGGGACATTTTATCTCCAATTGACATTACCTAGAAATGTCTATTCTTTCTTTATTTAACCTCAGGAGAAATTGTCAAACACAAATGACAAACTTTTTACTATTGAAGTCCCTTTAGGAAGGGAGAAAGTGTCTGATGGATTGTTTTAAGCCCCTAGGATACCACTGAGAAAATTCCTCTTAAGGGTACTGAATGGCATCCTAGTCACTCAAGAAACTATTATGCCTCTACTGGGCTATTTAGAAAAAAAGGTTGCTTCCTTCTGTCTGTCCCCTACATGTTTGCTGACTTTTCAATAGTCCAATGACTTTGTAGGTAGGTAATGAGCAATCCTGAGAGCCTTTAAGCTTAGTGGTCAAGAGCTGGAACTTGGGAGCTTGGTTGAAACTCTGTGTGTAGCCCTGAGGAGCTGTGTGTCCTCGGGCAAATTATTGACCGTTTCCAAACCTTGGTTTCAACATCTGTAAAGTGGAGCTGATGATAATAGCCCCTGGATCCTAGAGTTAAACTATGAACAGAATAAATAGACCACGGCTAATTTCAAACACACTGTTGAAACTGTGAATGTATTTCTGACCATTCACCCTGCTTCATAGAGGAAGTTGGTAAACATTTTCTGACTGGGGATCATTGGATGTCAGTGATTTATTCCTAATCTGTTGATCCAGTAAATCTATTTTCTTCTCCATCCTCATCTGTCATCTTCCCTATACATTGCAGGGGTTAAATCCACTCCTTCTGCAGTGAGTCAGGGTCTGACATTAGGATTCAGGGTTGAAGGAAGAAATATTCCATGTGAGACACTTGGTGTGCTACCTGGCACATGGTTTATACTCAATAATTGTTAAATGCCATCATTATTCTTATTAGCTTCTATAATGGAATAATAGAGTATAGCTTTTTCTAAATTTTTTTTTATTACCACGTACACAGTTTGCTCCTTTTTTTTTGTTTTGCTTTGTTTTAGTGGCCTTTGGTTTTTAAGGGAGGACAGAGTAGGGCCAATTTCCTTTATATTCTAGTATTAGGGATGAAGTTAATTTGTCATCTAAAAGCGTCACAATTAAATATAAGCAATATTTTAGTTACCAAGAATATCTGATTAAAGGTATCTAAAGCTCTTTAAATTTTTCAGAAAGAAAGTGCTGTGTGAATTAAATATTGTTTAATTGAATGTAAAGGATGTGCTTTCATTGGCTCTTCAAATGTTGAAAGATCTGGCTAGAAAGAGCCTCTAGACTTCATTTCCATGTGTGCACATAGAGGGTAAGAGCAGCGGAGGGAAGAAGAGTTTAAAATGAAAGCAGAAAAGCTGCAAAGGGAATTGAAGAGATTTTGATACAAGTGGGTATAAAATTAATGGGCTATATCGAGCCTTTCAATCACTCTTTTAAAATGGGAACATGTAGCTTGTCAAAAGGTACGATTAATACTTACAAAGCCAGGCATCCTCTATTTAGCTGTGGCTAAGATGATAGGCCTTGGTGTCAAACTGACTTGAGTTCAAATCCCAACTCAGCTATTTTCTGGCTGTAAATTCGGTAGGCAAGTTATATAACCACTCATGCTCCCAGCTTCTTGATTTTTTAAATATGAAATATAATATCCATTTTACAGAATTATTATATAGGCTGAATGAAATAATGTACACAGTGCTTTGAGCAATGCTCAGTACACAATAAGAACAGAACATGATATTAAGGTCATGAAATAGGAAATGTCCGATTTCGAATCAAAAGTGTAGTTTATTGTATCTCAAGCAAGAAGCAGTACAATTAATCAAAGTATGCACCTAAACTATTGACACAGTTTTGCCATCTTGATATAGCTTGTTTATGCCAGCAACGAAGAAGGCTAGAGACTGAGTGGCGATGAAATCGTGAAAGGCATTTTCCGTAGCTTGTTGAGAATTGAATATATTCCCCTGCAAGAAGTGGCCTAAAGCCTGTAAGAAGTGGTAGCCAGTTGGTGCAAGGTCTGGTGAATATGGTGGATGACAGAGAGTTTCCATGTCCAGCCTCTGTCGTTTGAGCAGCATTGTTTTTTGCGACATGCGGTCGAGCATTGTCTTGCAAGAGGATTGACCTGTCTCTACTGACCAATCTCAACTGCTTAATCACCAGTATCCTCATCATTTTATCTAACTGGCTGTAGTAGACATCCGCTGTAACCCACCGACCAGGTTTCATGGAGCTGTAGTGGATACCAGCGCTGGACCACCAAACAGACAGTATTAGCTTTTTTTGATGAATATTCGGTTTTGGACTGTGTTTTGGCACTTCATCTTTATCCAGCCATTGTGCTAAATGCTTGCAATTGTCAAAAAGAATCCATTTTTCACCACATGTAAAAATACTGTGTAGAAATGGTTTGCCTTTATGTCACGACAGCAAAGAAAGGCAAGCTTTGAGATGATTTCTCTGCTGATGCTCATTTAATTCATGCATACCCATCTATCCAGCTTCTTTACCTTGCCCATTTGTTTCAAATTGTCTGATATTGTTGGGATAGTAATGTCAAACCTTGCTGATAATTCATGCATGGGTTGAGATGGATTCGCTTCCACTACAACTTTCAGCTCATCATTATCCACTTTGGTCTCAGGTTGCCCAGGTGGCTCATTTTCAAGATTAAAAAATTACCAGAATGGAACTTCTCAAACCACCAACATAGTACACTTTCATTAGTCACATCCTTCCCAAACACTTCGTTGATATTTCAAACTGTCTGCGCTGCATTGGTTCCATGACGGAACTCATACTCGAAAATAGCATGCATTTTCGACTTATCCACGGTTTCACAAAAATTGCTCAAAAAAGAATTTGAAGGACAATCACAAGCCAAAACATGCATTTGAAAAACAAGAAGTGTTAAAGAGAAATGTCAGATATCAACTGTCAAACTTAGTACTTAAGGAAATCAGACATTTCATACTTAGTAACTTAATAGTAATCAAGATATTACTTACTAATAATCATAATATTAATAACAATAAAAAAAATGTGTTCCTACATTCTATACTAGTGCAATGGCATAAATGGAAGAACTAAGAGAATTCTAGTCTCCATGAAACAGACACAAGAAAATATGATTGAAACTTTCTTCCTAAGGACCGACCAAAAGGAGGGGAAAAAAATCACCGAGCAGTTGTTGATGCAAGAATTATTTATTATACTGTTTAGTGCACATTATAAAAAGAATCACAAGGTAAATTCCTTCCCACAGGCAATGCCTGGAAATGTTTTGTTCTGTCGAACTGAGATCTTGCCCAGAATGAGATAGTGGGAATTTGTTAGATACTTCGAAAATCAGTGCCAACTATTTTGTGATTTTATGTTGCAGCATTCCTCAGCTAAGATTCCTTGCTATGTTTTTTGTTGTTTTTTTCCATTCCTCTTTCTTTATGCTTTGGCTTCTGATCTTGGTCACATGTTAATTTTTCAGTCTAGTTGCTGAAACACCAGAGAGAACGTGGCAAGGGTTTCAGGAGCTTGTGCTCACATTTCTGCTGTGCCTCTTGTGCTCACATTTCTGCTGTGCCTCTTGTTAGTGTGAAGTTTTGAACAACTGATTTAAGCTTTCTCGGTCTCAGTTTTCTCATTGGTCAAATGAAGCTCTTAAAATTACCTTGCAGGGTGGTTGGAGGGGATAAGCTGAGATGATGAAGGTCAAGCTCCCAGAGCAGTGTTCCATTCACTGCAGGCTCCTGTATGTCACTGCTTCAGCCATCCCATTTTTTTTTTTTTCTGATCCCTTTGAGGCTCTTTCAGGAGGAAAGGGAACACTGCCTCGATGGGATCAAAGTTCAGGAGCCCCCAGGCCCGAGGGAAAAGCAACAGAGGCCACATTTGAGTAGTTTTCTCAGGGTCACATGCATCTCTTACTGGTTAATTTTTGTTAATTCTAGATTAATCGATTATTTGATCCATTGAACAAATATTTATTGAGCAGTATTGTGCTTGGCGCTGGAGGTACAGGGATGGAGAAAACATCATTCCTAATTTCATAGAACTTTCATTGTAGTCTTTCATCCCTGTTCTCCAAAGCAGCAAAGCCATCTGCCTTTCTTTCTCTCTTAATTGGCTTGTCTGTGGAGGAATAGCCGTCATCTCCAGGAAGCGGAGTGGACCTCCCCTCTGTGACCGACAAGCAGTGGACTTGGGAAGGGCCTTCCCTCCCAGTCAATGATACGATTCTGCAGAGCTCTTCACTTTCTCATTTTAAGTGGATATGTGAAATCTAAATTTAAACAAGTCTCCTACTTATAAGAATACTTTGATCCCAGCTGCCAAACTCTCTAGGGTGAGATGTTTAGATACTCTTATTCTATTTTAGCATTTTGGGGAGCAGTTTTAGCCACAGATGCAAATTTCTGCATCAGAAGGAGAGGCTTCTTTCCCTCTCCAACTTGACTTGGTTTCTGCTTTGTCAGGTGGTCATACTTTACTTCCCTCAGTTAAAAGAATTGATTGAAAGTTGATGGACATCAGATGGATTAAAAATTGTGCGTACGTCTTGGATGCTCTTTCTTTTCTGTTCATTGCATCTGAGTTAGTGATGCCTCCAGAAATCCCACATGGCAGCCTGGCTGAATCCACCTCTGAGTGGTGAGCCGGGCCTGAGTGCGCGAACTCAATTCTCCAGTGATCAGGAGATGCCGGATGTTTCTCGATGGGAATTCAATCTCCAGAGAGACCAGCTGAGTTCTTACTGTGGCAAAATGGGAGATGAATATTGTTCCTTTTGTTTCTTGAAAGCATGTGGCAATTTTCATATGGATAATGCAAGATTCTAGTAGTTACTATAAGAAAATGGTCTATTCTAATGTGCATTAATTCTGCCTACGACAATCTAGGGTGTACCACTATTGTAGTAAGGTAAGGCTATGTAACTGCTATACTAATACATAAGTATTATACAGTGTAGTGAATGTAGTATTCATATGATATAATTTACTATTGTTGGTATTGTTATTCTGTGCCTTCAGAGTACCTGGTAAATTATCAACAAAAAAACCCGATTCTTTCTTATTATTGTTATCATGGAATATATATTATTATCCATTTATTCACGGAATGTTATATTATATATAGATATGTATATAATAGAAGTGAGCATTACTGGTAGGGACAAGTCATTTTAAAAAGCTAATTTTAAAAAATCTTCAACTGTTTTTTGCCTTTTGGGGTGAGGATAAAAATTATTAGTTGCTTGTTTTGTATGTAATTATTTTCCTTTAAATCATTTTTAATTTTGTCAAGGAATAGCCTGGGAACAAAAGATTTCATGTATTACTAAGTTCATGATACTGGGAGTCATGAAATTAGTGCTGAGGTCCTCTTTCTACAGAAACCTTTAGTATTCATTTACTCATTCATTTACTTATGCATTATTTAGTTCAGTAAATATTTCTTGAGCAACTGCCATGTTAGCGGTAAAGTGATGAAAAAATAAAAAGAGACGATGTCCCTGTTCTCCTGAAGCTTATGTTCTTAGTTAAGCTATATAACTGTTCTTCTACACTTTGGTTTCTCCAATTCTATAAAACACAGATAATAATGTCTTCCACTTTTCTTACCTGTCCCTCTTCTCACCACAATTTCCCTGCAGGATTGCTGTGCCTGTCAAAGGGGATGATATGTAATAACATTTTAGAGCACAGGTTAAAAATGTAAAGCTCAAATGCATCATGCTGCACTTCCCTTATTCCCTTACCTACTTGCATTTAGTTATGAAGACAAAGCATACAGTTAAAAAATCTGTCAAGAAAGTGATACAGTGTTCAACTGCTATAGAAACCATTAATTATTGACGTGACCTCTTGTTAACCAAGGATTGAAATGTGCATTATTAAAAGAAAACTCCACCCCAAATTCTAAAGCCATTAATCTGAAAGTTTAGAAGGTATTAGATCGTGTAATGATGGGCATATTAGAAACACTTTGATAAATATATATAATACTCGCTGGCAATCTTTCCAAACTTGCTTTTCTGCATAACTATGTCTGCATTGGAAACGTCCAAATGTAAGATTTCTTCCTTAGAGGTCAAGGAAGTAGGATACTATTATATCTATTTGTGTATGTATATATGTATTTATATTTATACTTTTATAAATATACATCATATATTACATTTTAATATAATAGTAGTATATATAAATGTTATATAAAATAATGTATAATAACATATACTATTTTAAATATATGTATGTACAAAATAGTATACTATTTCATTGACCTCTAGGTGTGTATATATTTATGTGTTTGTATATATATGCATAGACAACACACAGGATTCCCTCCAAATCTAAAGGACTGCAGAAAGTGATTTCATTGTAGCAGGATTTCTTCTACATGTATGTTTTATTTACATAGAAACTTGGGGCACAAATTATTTTCAGGGTCGATACTTTTTATGTGTTATATATAATGCACATAATGCATAAATATATATAGAATATGTATGCCTATAAATATTCACATATACATATTTCATATAGTTTTCTCTATAAAAACCAGTAGACCTATCTATACCGTTGGGATGATTTCTACTGGTACAAAACATGGATATAGTCTAAATACTTAAGAGAGCAAGAAAAGTTATTAATCTTCAGGACACTGAAATTCTAGCAAATTTGTCTTTCAAAGGTTTGTCTGCTTGAGGATACTATTTGTGTCGGGATATTTCCAACAATGGCACACACCAGAGCTTTTCATTCTGGTTCATTTGACAAGCATCTGTAGATAACCTACAATGAGCTAACATTGAGCTGGGAGCTATGGATACCATGGTGGACAAACACAGGCTCTACTCTCATGGGCTTGTAGTTGAGTGGGGAAATCAGACAGGTAGCAAGTAATGTGACTTAAAAATGTCTAGAACACAGAGATGATGAGGTGCTCTGATAACATACAGGGGAGGCACCACTCAAGGACATGGTGGGTTGGGTGGAAGTTAGGAAAGGCTTCCAGCAAGTAGTACGGACCCCTAAAGGCAGAGAGACAGGAGTTAGCTGCGTGGGGAGAGAGGAGAATGGGGTTGTTTGGGCTGAGTTAACAGCATCTGCTAAGACTCAAAGGCATGGATAGCATGAGGGGCTTAGGGAACCAAGAGTAGTTCTTGAAGGATGGAATGTATTTAGGAGGGTGCAGTAGTGAGGGATGAGTGTTAACATGAGTGCTAATAAGCAAGCAAAGGTTTGTGTCTGTAGTAGAAGAAATCCTGCGACAATGAAATCACTTTCTGCAGTCCTTAGATTTGGAGGGAATCTGTGTGTTATCTGTGCTTTAAATGCAGACCTGCCTGAAAGCAAGTGAGGTGAACAAACTCAATATTCTTTTTTTTTAAAAAAAGGCTGCATAATATTTTATGTGTCATAGTTTTTTCAATCAATCCCATTTACCAGATAATTTTTTCTTTTTTTTAATTGCAGAATGTTACGGGGATACAAATGTTTAGGTTTGTTTTTAATCAAGTGATTTTGCGATTCTGTGCCTTTGGTTTGATATTTCTGCCACGTGGGCTATCTTAAGGAAGATCTGCTTTGCATCCATCGAATACCTACAATGTATCCCCTACGAAGTATTATGGGACTTTATAGCTGAAAGTAAGCCTAGGTACCTTGGGTTTACTTTCATAACAAGTTCTGTGTTCGTTCTCTTGACAGTAGAATTAATAATGAAATACTCTTAACCTGTAATTGCCAAGTTATATAGGAGAATTTGAAGATAAGAAAGAGAAATAATTTTCTTGATGATGTTTGATATGCATTTTGTGGGTTTCTTTGTGATCATCTCTTTGAACATGTCATTCATTTAACCTGGAGGCTCAATAATGCCTCATTGTTGAACAATACACTCTAGAGAGAGAACCCACATGCCTTGAGTTTCAATTTTGTTTTTGCTGGATACTGGGCTATGTGACTTAGGGCAAATTTGACTTTTCTCAGCCTCAATTTCATTATCTGTAAAATGTAGAGGCTACTACCAACTATTATCCTGAGATCGAAATGATGAAATAAGACCATGTATATAAAATGCCTAATGTAGTCTAGGTTTCTGGAAGCTTTTTCTGTAAGCGTTGCCCCTGCATCCTGAAAGAAAAATTCAATTGCTCTGAGCTTGTTGAGAAGCCTTTGGTGCTGACTGTGTACACTGGATAAATACTGCACTGTTGTCCTTGCAATTGGAACCTTGTTAACTGTTACTTTTAACTGAATGTTACCGGGAGTCACATACAAATCATTTTAATTTGAGAACCCGAGTCAAAATGTTAAACATTTAAGTTTAATTGATAAAGAATGCCACAAAGTACAGTGAAATCTTCTATTTTCCCCTAGCTAATCTCTATTAAGTATATGTAAATATTTTAGAGACTTTTCTTTTTTTTTTACTCTGCCTTAAGGCATTTCAATTAATACTGAGATTGCATCCCGGTGAACACTTTACTTTCCAAATGTTTGCTAGAAATTCTCTAATTTTCGGGTTGACACCAAGGAGGGCTTTAACATATAACTTACCTTTAACAACTCTTCAGGGATTTAAAATCAGAGAGTCAGGTTGTTTCAGAACCAGCAAAGGTCTTGGGGAATGCCAGATCAAGTCTTCTCTTCTTACAGATAAGGAAACTGAGGTCTAGAGAGATAAAGGGTCATCGTCCAAGGTCACGTGGCTGGAAATTGTGGTTTACTGGGGGCTAGGTCACAGAGGGACAGGTTTTCTGATTTCTTGATCAGCACCTTTCAAGTTAGTTTACCATTTTGTGCTATCATTTCCTCATTAAAAAACTGGTTACACTATGATATGTGACATACCTGTGGCCTGATTGATCCTCATGAGAAATAGCCCCAGTAAGAGATATTTTACAGATATGCAAATGAATTGTTCATTAGTTTGAAGATAAAATAGAAACACCTAAATTTTCTCTTTCTCTCTAAAAAACCCTTGAGAATTGTGCTTTGTGCATGACTTTAGCGTTTGTTTTCGTTTCCCTTCATTCTCAAATTTGAAAAGACCTCCTACTTAGATAAGTGATCAGTCAAAATCACCATGTTTATTGATGTGCATTTATCTCTGCTTCCTATGTGTCTGTTTAGGCAAAATATTTTCTTCTACAAGTTGACCCTAAGAATCAATGCCTGCAGTTCAGGTGTGGTCAGCAGGAAAAATTGCAGAGATGTATCTAATTTTCTTGGCCTTTTCTGGCCTGCACATAATAGCCACCTCTGTACCTTGGATGGCACTGGTCAGCGGGAATCAGTTGAACCTCCTCTTCCATTGACTTGTGATCCGAACGGACATCTGTTGGGTGAGCCATTCTCACTCTTTATCATTAGGAAACGAGATACCAGAATTGAATGGATTCTGCAGTCTAACAACTGCTTTCTCACCCAATTGTCTCCACCATGAATAGAGTGTGTGTCCCTGTATAATTTAAAACAATTTCCCAATTGTTTGGTAGTCTTCAGAACTGAAGAACAGCTGGCTACCCACCCGCCATGCAATAAACATTGATGGACTTGAAGGCTGTTAGTAACTCATCTCTCAGCTTCTGTCCTCCCAACTTCCACCACAGTTCTGTAATCTTTCTTGGTTTTAATTCCCAGAGCTTTAATTATTTCCATTTCTGTCTTCTGGCCACTCTGAAATGTTTGTCAGTGTTACGTGACATTGCATACAGCAGGTCCTTCTGACAGCTCTAATTCATATCTTCCCAAACGTATCAAGAATTTCCCACTGCCTGGGGAAGTTGCTCACCATCCTGCCTGACCATGACCGGTGTGAACCTGAGGTTGGGAGACTTGGGTTTCAGTTCTTGTCCTGCTACCACATAACTGTGTGGCTTTAGGAAAATCGTTCCAACTCTCTGTGTTTCAGTTCCCTCATCTGTAAAATGGGGACAAAAATCTCTAATCTCATCTACTTGAAGAGGTGTTGGGAGAATCTGATACAATTCCAGGTAGATAAGGATTTTTTTTGAAAAATGCAGATGTCCCTGGAAAGTGATATGTGATTATTCACCTGGCTTTATCTTATCAGCTATCTTCTTGATCAGATATTTCTTATTTTCTGTATTTATCCACTAAGGCTTTTTAAAGCATCTGTTTCTTTTATGGAATAGTTTTAGATATTCATTTTATTAATCGATACTTAGTTAGATCTACCATGTGCCAAAGCACAAATGATGAGGACACCCTGGTAAGTAAATCAGATGTGATCGTTACCTTCGTTAGAGGTTAGAATAGACATTTGAATAGATGTTAGAATTGGTGACGGGATGGGGCTGGTAGACAGGGAGGGAGAGACATTAATCAAATAGTTACAAATGAGAATATAGTTTAGAGTGTGATAAGTACCATGA
The DNA here is from genome assembly GCF_000956105.1 of Propithecus coquereli. Lineage (NCBI taxonomy): Eukaryota > Metazoa > Chordata > Mammalia > Primates > Indriidae > Propithecus > Propithecus coquereli. Next base: position 3,236,428 of record NW_012154951.1, on the reverse strand, counting down.
AGGACAAGTAAAAAGAGGTGAAAGATCAGAAAAAAACAAGAATCTCCTGGTGTAGGAAGGATTCCCTAAGGCAGTGACCTTCCAGATGAAACCCGATGAAAAAGGAGTTGGGGGAGCAGAGGCTGGGGAGAGAAATTTGGGTGTGCATGTCCAGAGAATAAGGGAAACTATTAAAATTGAGCTTTATAATATCCTTTTGTGTAGACTTTGAATTTTTATTTTTGGCATTTTCGAGAGGAATATACATATATAATTGGTAAATGTTTATATATATAAGTATAATTTGTAAATGACTAAATATCCATGTATTAGGATGGATGTTAAGATATTTTTACTAGAGAAAATGTACAGTCAAGAAAGGTAAAAGAGGCTGGGCGTGGTGGCTCACGCCTGTAATCCTAGCACTCTGGGAGGCCGAGGTGGGGGGATCACTTGAGGTCAGGACTTTGAGACCAGCCTGAGCAAGAGCGAGACCCCGTCTCCACTAAAAACAGAAAAATTAGCCGGGTCTGGTGGCACATGCCTGTAGTCCCAGCTACTCAGGAGGCTGAGGCAGGAGGATCACTTGAGCCCAGGAGTTTGAGGTTGTTGTGAGCTAGGCTGACGCCACGGCACTCTAGCCCAGGCGACAGAGTGAGACTCTGTCTTAAACAAAATAAAAAATAAAAAAAAGAAAGGTAAAAGAATGCTGTTTTAGCCAGATAGAACAGGATGCATAAAGGATGGTGAAAGAAGGAGGGGTATAGGCAATTTTAAGAAACTTCAAGAAGTGCAGTATGTCTGGAGAGAAGAAGATGAGAGAAGTTGGTGATGTGGGGTGAGCCATAGAGAGAGACGTGATAGGCCAGGAGGCATTTTCTTCTTTATCATAAAACCACTGGAAAGCCATCAAAGCATCCTTCCCTTTTCCCTCCCTCCCTTCCTTCTCTTCTTTTCTAATTAATATTTCTATATACAAGGCATTGTTCCATCTTTTTCTATATGCTGTATTTCTAGAAGTTCTTGGCTTAGATTTTGCATCTTCACATTCGAAACCTTACTTATTTTGTCCACATTTATGTAAAGAACTTCTCCTTTACATGTAGGTGGACACTGTTCTTCGTATTTGTACTTCAGATAATCACTAATGGTACACACAGCGATCCCTGGGCTAACTAGCATGAGATGTTGCTGCCCTTGGTGGCTGTGACCTGTTTAGAAGGCACTACATCTGAGTTCAACACGTGAACGCATCGTAATGAGAGACTTGAGCTTATCTCAGGATGTCTTATGTGCATTTCGTTCTTGTGGAAGCAATGATGACCATACACCAAGGGAAATAAAACAGGATTGAAAGTTGTAGAGTGTTTACTGTGCAATTGGCAAGGTGCTGGATGCTTTCCATAATTTCTCTCTCTCTCTCTTTTTTTTAAATAATGCTGTGAAGTAGGTATAATGGCTCCATTTTTCAACGGAGGAAGCAGAGCTTATGTGACCTAGAAAAAGAAAAGAACGAAGGGTCAGCAAACTTTTTTCTGTAAAGGACCAGATAGTAAATATTTTAGATTTTGTAGGCCATATCGTTTCTGTTGCAGCTATCCAACTCTGCTGTTATAGTGCTGTTATATGTAAGCAATGGCTTGGCTGTATTCCAATAAAATTTTATTTACAAGAACAGGTGGTGGGCCGAATTTGGCCCATGTGCTGTAATTTGCCAACTCTTGTTAATGATAATAATAATAAGATATTTTAAAATTACTTTTATCTACCAACTACCATTCTGTGGGTCAACTGCTTTATGTATATTATCCTACTGAATCTTTACAACTCTTCTCTATGGTGAGTGTTTTTATCCTCACTTTATACATGAGGAAACTAAAACTAAGCCAGAGTAAGTAACTTGTTTAAGGTGAAGTAGCTGGTCCGTGATAGAGCTGTTTGTAGGCTGTTGGTAAACACTGCTGGTTGTCCCTCAATTGCCGTTGTTTCCTCTTTCCCTCAGTTTCGCATCTCTAAGTTTCAGCTGAGCTACCAACTGCCTAGTTAGAAACTACATTTGCTTCCCTTTCTTATCATAGAGAGCGGCCCTGTGATGGTTTTAGTCAATGGGATGTGAGTGCACATGATGTTTTCAACTTCCATCACAGCCCATAGAAGGAAGATATATGGCTATTACATTGTCTTATTTCCCTCCTCACTGGCTGGAATGCTGTCATGATGGCAGACTCTGGAGCAGCCGTTTAGACCATGAGTTGGAGGCAGTGTATTGAGGATGGCTGAATACTTAGCATCATTCAGTTTAGGGACCTGGAATGGACCTAGCATTTCATCCCAAGGTTGTGTGTTATATCAACTGCTATGTAAAACAAACTTTTCTCTTGCACAAACCACTGTTATTTTGAGGATCTTTGTTATAGCATCCAAACCTGTATCCTGACTAATATAAAAGCCTATTTTGGGGGAAGGGGACATATTCTGAGGAGATTTTCAGAAGTATCTCTTACTTATGGGTAGGAGTGGATACTCTTTCAGTGTTCAGGGAGAAGTGAGATGAAAAGGTGTCATTTTCTTGGTGTGTCTGAGTGCAAACATTTTGCTCTTTTTTTGGTTAATTCTGGCCCTCTGTCTTGGACTTATATATTTTTTCTTGCCTCAGAGCCTAAACTCTTCTGCTTTCCTTTTCTTTAACACAGGCACTCCTTCCAATCCCTGAGCTTTCTCTGCCCACCAAGCCCAGCGTCTCCTTAGCTTCCTCATCCCTTATGGCCTCAAAGAAAAGTGCAGAGGATTCTACTGCTGAGCACTTAGTAATCAAACAAGTCAAGGGAAAACAAAACAAAGAAAAGCAAAACCAAACCAAACAAAGAAGAATAATAATAATTTAAGAAATAACACGCATGTGGAGAATTACAAAACTGAAAAGGCTTATAGCATTTCTGCATTCAGGAGGACTTGGCTTCTGGCTGTTGACTCTGCCTTGAAGAGTTTGGGCCTGTGCTCTCTCTTTCTGTACCGTGAAACTTTCTTCCTTCTCCTGACTCCTTCTCTTTGATAGATGATGCCGATCTCGTTTTCCAAGGATGCTCCTTTTCCATCCCACACCTAATTTCTCTCAAGATGCCCAGTTGGCTCCAATGGCTGCAAGAGAAGACTCAGAGGGGGAATTTCGATAGCAATGGTATCTGTGGAACATTTCCTTAAGGAAATGACTCTTCTACTATTTTTTATTTAAAAATATTATGGGGGTACAAATTTTTTGGTTAGATGTATCAATTTTTTAATGCTTGAGTCAGGGTTATAAGTGTGCCCATCACCCAGATAGTGTTCATTGTACCTTTTAGGTGAGTTTTCAACCATCCCCTCCTCTTGTCTCCCCCTGCTTTATTTCCACTAAGTTTTACTTCCCTCAGTGCACATATGTGCTCATTGGTTAGTTCCTATTTAGTAGTGAGTACATGTGGTGTTTGTTTTTCCGTTTTTTAGATACTTCATTTAGGATAATGGTCCCCAGTTCCATCTAAATTGTTGCAAAAGGCATTAATTCATTCTTATTCATGGCTGAGTCGTACTCCATGGTATATGTATACCACATTTTGTTAATCCACTCATGAATTGATGGGCACTTGGGTTAATTCTACATCTTTGCAATTGTGAATTGTACTGCAATAAAATTAGAATACAGGTGTCTTTTTGATAAAATGACTTCTTTTCCTTTGGGTAAATACTCAGTAGTGGTTTTGCTGGATCAGAAGTTAGGTCTGTCTACTTTTAGTTCTGTTAGTACTGTTTCCCATAGAGGTTGTATTAATTTGCAGTTCCACCAACAGTGTATAATATGAGCGTTCCTTTCTTTCTGCATTCACGTCAGCATCTATTGTTTTTGGACTTTTTAATAAAAGCCATTCTAACTGGGGTAAGGTGATATCTCACTGTGATTTTAATTTGCATTTCCTGATGATTAGTGATGTTGAGCATTTTTTATATGTTTATTGGCCATTTGTCTATCTTCTTTTGAAAAGCTTCTGTTCATGTCCTTTGGCCACTTTTTAATGGAGTTGTTTGTTTTTTTCTTGCTAATTTGCCTGAGTTCTTTGTAGATTCTGGTTATAAGCCTTTTATCAGATGTATAGCTTGTGGATATTTTCTCCCATTCTGTAGGTTATCTATGTGCTCTGTTTATTATTTCCTTGGCTGTGCAGAAGATTTTTAATTTAATCAAGACCCTTTATTTATTTTTGTTGTTGCTGTGATTGCCATTTGAGTCTTCTTCATAAATTCCTTGACTAGGCTGATATCTAAAAGAGTTTTTCCAACATTTCTTCTGGAATTCTTATGGTTTCATGCCTTACATTTAAGTCTTTTATGCATCTGGGGTTAATTTTTGTGAGTGGTGAGAGATATGGATCCTGTTTCATTCTTTGCATGTGGCTATCTAATTTTCCAGCACCATTTATTAAATAGGGCTTCTTTTCCCCAGTGGATATTGCTGTCTTCTTTGTCAAAAATCAGTTGGCTGTATGTGGATGGTTTTATATCCGGGTTCTCTATTCTGTTCCATTGGTCTGTGTCTTTAGTTTTGTGTCAATAACATGCTGTTTTGGTTACTATAGTCTTGTAGTATAGTTTGAAGTCTGGTAATGTGATGCCTCCAGACCTGTTCTTTTTGTTTAAGATTGCTTTGGCTATTCAGGCTCTTTTCTGGTTCCAAATGAAGTGTAGAATTATTTTTTCTATATCTGTGAAATATGACATTGGCATTTTGATGGGGATTGCATTGAATCTGTAAATCACTTTGGGTAGTATGGACATTTTATTAATAGCAATGTCGATTCTACCAATCCATGAGCATGATAGGTTTTTCCATTTGTGTCATCTGTGATTTCGTTCCTCAGTATTTTGCAGTTCTCTTTGTAGAGATCTTTCACCTCCTTGGTTAAGTATATTCTTCATGCATTATTTATGTTCTTCTAGGTGTGAGGCTAGCAATTTGGGTAAATAGACACCCCAAGGAACACTGGTTCTTGACTTATGCCCTTATGGTATATTTAATGAGGATGATGGGTATAGTGTGTTTTAAGTAGGAAGCCACAGGAGTCACTCACCTTGACTCAAACTCCATTGCTTCCTCTATGGACCACTAGGGATACCCAGCTGACAGGGTACTGGGAGGATCAAAAGAGATATATTTCTGTGGAAGAGGTTTGCAAATTACAATGTGGTTTAAATGTGTTAAATCAAGCAAAACATTTGAGATGTAGATAATAAGTTAAAAGGAGCTCAGAGACAAGGGAGAACATTACATATTTAAAAACTTGAAGAAGGTCTTATGTAGGTGGGACCGTAAGGGCTAGAATAGTGGACATTTGTCAAGTTCATGATCACCCAGCACTTTTTGTGCTCATGCCTCCCTGAAGACAGAAGACAGAAACTTGTTTCCCAGGCTCCTTTAATTTGAGGGTGCAGACATGAGATCTAAGTTCTGCACTCTTGTGAGGCTTCAGTTTGGAAGCAAATTAGCTGGAAGCATAGGCTCCACTCAGAACCTACTATCAGAGGCAGCAGGAGGGGATCTAGTGGAAGCCTCCCTCTTGTCTGGTGGAAAGCCTGTGGCCTGCTCCAAATGCCTTGAGTCCCCACTGAGCTGCCCGGTAATGATTTGGGCATTGCTCCTGGGTGCTCACCCTCCATCCTGATGCACTACTCTTCCTACTCTTCCTGGAGTTTCTGGGAAGTACTTTATAGGCTTTGATAATTTTTTTTCCCATTTAAATTGGCACAAATGAGTTCTGTTGCTTCCAGTTAAGAATCACAGCTCACAAAGATTAGGATATTTGTACAGTAGAATGACCAAAAGAATATGTATAGTCTCAGAATGGAGACTTAAGCAGGAACAGTGAATTCACACAGTGAGTTCCTTGTGGGGAGCAGGGGTTAAGAGAGACAGGGTGGGACCAGGCGATAAGAGCCTTGAATACCTCACAGAGGAATGATGATTTAAAAACCACAAAAAAGGGGAGCTACTGAAGATACCAGGCAGATTAATGGCATCACTAAATGTGATGTTGGAAGAAAATGAAGACCAAGTCATTGATCTCCCATTTCCAAGGGCTGGTAGTTTGGATTCAAGCCACAGGAACTGTTGCTGGCTACATTAATCAAAACAGAAAAGAACGGCTAGGCTATGGGGTAGCTAGCTATGGGACCAAAGGAAAACCTGAAGAAACAGTCTTGAGCAAAGTAGGGCCCAAGTATTCTGAGGCTCTAGGCACTAGAAACCATAAAACAGTCTTTTCAACGGGCTGATTTCTTGTGCTTATCCCACGGCTAGGAGAAAGCCATGCTTCCTGATTAATAGCCCCAGTAAGACCACCCATAGAAAGAGAGACTGTTTTGCAGAGATCAGGTCCTATGAGCAGATAAAAGTGGAGATGTCCACTACACCTGTCCCCAGCTGTAGCCCTGAAGACTTTGCACATTGGAGGGAGGAGGTAGGAACGCACATACCTAGGCCATCTGAATAGAGGTGAAGCAGAACCATCCAAGTGGTTATTTTTTCTCCCTGCACAGCAAGGACCCATGGCAACATCCCTCAATAGGTTTACAGCAGCTTCTTGTCCCCCCTGCAGGGTCGTGAATTGGGATCATTAAGTTTTAAGTTGTTCTGCTGTCTCCGTGTAAGTGATCGTGTAAATATAGGATGCTGGATGGGAGAAGCAAGTAAAGGCATGACTCTCAAGATCCTGTATTATTGCTTATTAACTTACATCCAGAAAAATCTTGAGAATAGCACTCCCATCCCCAAAATTTTGAGCTGAGCATACTTTATGAACACTGTGTTAGAAAGGCAAAGCTAATAATTGCAACCATGTAGATGCAGAAACCATTAATGTTTCTCATGCCCTGTGGTAGGAAGAAATATATTAAAAATTGATTTTTGGTTTCTGCCTTTGTCTGTGTAACATTTATAATAAAGGATACAGGAGAAAATATCCTTTAAAATTGATATTTCAAAGCATTTTGGGTTTGTTGATGCTAAAGTAAATTTTTATTAATGGTTTTATGTGGCATGATAAAAGGTCAAGATCTGAATATGACAATTTTATCCTCTTAAAAAAAAAGATGGTGCTAGCATTCTTCAATAATTACACCCAAGACAGAATTTTTGCTATATTATTGGGTTATACTATTTTTAGACATGAAATTATCTTTTGAATGTAATGTGAGCTAAGTGTAGTACAATTTGCAGCTTATAATTCTTCTTCCATTTTTTGTCTGGTTTACTCTCTTCACCTGTCTCTTTCTATATGCACTAGGGTGTAACTTGTTTCCATGTTATATATACAGTCAGCAGTAAGCCATGTGTTCATATTACTTCTTTGTCTCTGGGATTCTATTATCAGTTTACTTTTTTATAATTGAAGAAGCTTTTGTTCATCTGGTGAAAAACACATTTCGTTTTATTTTGTTCCTGCTGCACCTTCTTGGACATGATGTGACGAACAGACAATCCTGCGGGTGATTTTTTTTTTTCCAGTCACTTTAAATAAAATATACTTCTAAAAAGCCTGCCCCATTTGTTGTCAATGCTTTAGAATATATCTTAGCTGTAATTCCTCAGAAATGAAATGGCACGGTGCGCGTGCCACGATGGGTTTTCATTAATCTGGTATAGTTTGCTGCTGATTTGAGTTTATCAAATAGGGTTATAACCTGATAGAAATAACACTGTCAAATGCTTGGATTTATCATATGCTTTGTAATTCCATAGATGAGGTGGGGAAGATGGATCCATATCAGAAAACAGCCTTTGATTCAGAAGAGCTGCAGTGGCTCGCCACGTTAATTGCCAAATCACCTAAAGTGTATAAAGAGTGACATTTTATGCTACCTCGTTCATCATATTTTTAGAAAGACTATGTGATAGATTAATAAAACATAACAAATTGTGTATGCAAACCAAATGTTTATAATAAATGGGGCATAATCCAACTGTTCTGCTATAAAATGAATTAACGTAGTCTCCAGCCAGTAAACTCAAACAGAATAGGGAAGGATGGTGAGGTGACCTCAACAGGCAGGAATTTTACTGTTGAATACATTATTTCCTTTTAAATGGTCCTCCCCTGTCATGTTGAAGTGGGTTCAATGTAATGCCAGACTCCTTTCTTTAGCTAGTAGTAAGCAAAAGGGGATGCAAATTGGATGCTCAGAGGCTGGGGGCGAGGTTTGAACTCTCTGGCCACTCCTGCCTGAATGGCGTCCTTCTGTGAGTGTCAACCGAAAACAGCCATTTTGATGTGAGTCTCTGCCCTGCTGTACAATATACTAGTAGTTTTTCGCATTAATGTGGCAC
>NW_012154951.1:3210360-3227876 GCF_000956105.1 Propithecus coquereli | reverse complement strand
GGGTCTCGCTCTTGCTCAGGCTGGTCTCAAACTCCTGAGCTCAAACGATCCGCCCGCCTCCACCTCCTAGAGTGCTAGGATTACAGGCGTGAGCCACCGCGCCCGGCCTGTGAAAAGTTATTTTATTTTTCATGTTTGTGTTTATCTCAGAGCTCTCCAATTCTCGGACACTTTCATTTTTCATTCATTGTTGCATATCCAAGGTGGGTGGCTTCTCTGAGAATTTGCTTAGTGTTTTTTTGTTTTGTTTTGTTTTTTACAATGAGAAGTTTTACAGTTAGCTAAGCTTCTCTTCTATTCTTTTTTTCTTTAGAGTAGAGGTAATTTTATTTAAAATATCATTTTGCTGTAGGCTCAATTTCAGTGGATGCAATGGCGGGGAAAGCTACTGGGTGGCAAATGCTAATGGTTTCAGTGCATGTGCAGAGCATGCCAGGATCTATGTGGCACTGCTCCTGGCCCCGGCCCTGGAGAGAGGCACACTCTTCATCCTCAGTGGAGGATCGTGAGAAGATTTTCCAGCAGTGATGATTACTGACAATATTTTGGTCCAGTGTACACACTGAGGAACATGTTTGTTCTCTCCCTCTTCCCTTTAGCTCTTTCCCTCTTACTTCCTTCTTCTCTTCTTTTCCTCCTACAACTCTTTCTCCCTTCCCTTTCTTCTTCAACAGTTAACTATCATAAACTCTGCAAGTTCTTATAGTTACTGTATTAGTCTGCTAGGGCTGCCCTAACAAGATACCTGGGGGCTTCAACAGAAGAAATTTATTTTCTCACAGTTCCGAAGGCCAGAAGTCCAAGATCAAGGTGCCCAGTGGGGTGGGTTTCTCCTGAGGCCTCTCTCCTGGGCTTGCAGGATGCCACCGTCTGGCTGTGTCCTCACATGGCCTATTCTCTGTGTGCGTTTGCATTTCTGGTGTCTCTTCCTCTTCTTATAAGGACATCAGTCCTTTTTGATTAGGATCCCACCCTCGTTCAACATTAATTACTTTCTTAAAGGCCCTCTCTCCAAATTGAGTCACACTGAGGGTCAGGATTTCAACACACAAATGTTGGCAGGGTGGGGTCAGGGGGAAGGCACGATTCAGTCCATAATAACTACTGTAAAGGCTGTCTGGATAAATAGTTCATTTAGACTGTTGTATGAACATATAGGGAGTGAAGGCTACATTTCACATCCAAAAGAGATCTCTGTGAAAGGGTTAACAGTGCCCCCTCTAGTCCCACCCCTTCTTTAATGTCTCGCTTCTCTTTTTCAGGGCATCTCTGTCCCCAGAGACCAACTATCCTCCTTTTCAGGGTCCCAAGCCTACAGAGCTGTCAAGACGTTTTTAGCAGAACCACTAGATTTTAGGACTCTTCTTTATTTAATGACTAAATAAAAGTTCCATGCTTCCTCTTTCCTGCCCCACATTAAAGCTTATCTGCCCCCATGCTATTCCTTGTACAACCTGCCCTTTGTATTTCTGGATGTCTCATGTTTGCTAACCAAACCTGACTTGCTTGTGTGGTGAGAATTTCAGACTCCAGTAGCTGGCTGATAAAGGACTATCAATCATACTTCTCTTCGCTATCTTCATTACCATTGCTAATACTTTTTGAGCAGCCATTGCTGTAACTATGTTAACTTAGCTGATCCTTGCAACTGCTCTATCCAGTGATTGCCATCGTTATTCATATGTAACAGATGTGGAAACTGAGACCATTATGTTATTTGTCTATTAGAAATTAGAAATGAAGGTCCGTAAGAATTTAAGTGAGTTCCTTAGGATTGCACCACTTGTAACTGGCCAAACAGGAATTTGAACTCTGGAAGTCTATTTCTAGTACCTGCACTTATTAACTGTTATGTTGTTAAAAGTGAATGACATAGTTTAGATCAAGAAGAGTCCCAAGAAACCCTGCATAGTTCAACTCACTATTTAAACTATTAAAAAAATCAAGGTACCAAGTGTTCCTATTTTCACATGTTCATACAGTGAAATGCCACCCAGCGAACTCTAGGCAACTGGGATTATTATTGTTAGTACAGATAATAAACAAAATACTTGCCAGTTTTGAACACTAAAATGCCACTTTACCTATATAATGTCAAATTTTCACAATGGAATGAGATAGATTTTAATTCCCTCTATTTTACAGATAAAAAAACTGAGGTCAGCAGAGTTTAAAATAATCACACAGTTAGTTAACAATGTACTCAAAGCTCTAACTTGATGGCTTTTTGCATTGTAACCATACTCTTTCCTCTCTCCTGTATTTGCACTGTGCCCACAGCTGTGGCTCTCAATCCCAAGGCCCCACAGCCATCCCACTTTAAGCAGTATCACCTACATAAAACACAGACATGGACTGTGCTGGGTGCAAGCCAGCCTCTGCAGCTGCTAACTGTATAGTTTCCTAACTTCTTCAAAGTTCTCTGAGGCTCAATTTTCTCCTATGTAAAAGAGAAAAAATAATGGCAACCACATCAAGGCCACGTTTTATTCATTCAATAAATATTTATTTAGCACCTTTTACATGACCATGACCAAGAAAGATAGGGTTTTGACCTCAAAGGTCACTGTGAGAATTAAATAATGCATGCGAAGAGTTAGCACAGTTTCCTGGTACACAGCAAGCACTCAGCCATTGTTACTGGGTGGTATTATTATTGTTGTGGTTGTTAGTATTATCTTGGATTCCAGGGTAAATGTCTGTTCTGCTTGCATATAGGATTGTCACAGATGCTTTGTGGAAACACACACATACACACACATTCTTAACCAGAGAACAGTTTTAGTTTTTTGCCACGTTATAATTGTCAGATCCTCAAATATTGAACATGATGCAACTAATTCTTATCTCTAAACCTCCCCAATATTTGGGCCTGTTCTCTATTGCTTTATAGTTATTCTTCTCCCTCTTCATCTTGCTAGGCCATTAGAAGTCCTTCTCTCTGATCTCCAATAGCCTGCAAAGCAGCTAAAAAAGCTTATTTGGGCTTCATGAGTTACTCTTTCCTCCTGTGTATCCCACCATCTGCTGGTCCTTTCTGTGATGTGGTGATGCGGTGCCTTAAAGGTTAACCCTCATCCTGGCACCAACAAATTTGTTTTGTTTTATGGGTATTAGCGTCCTCTACCAATGATGTTCTGTGTCTTCCCCTGAGTTTTTGATTGCATTTCAGAAGTAGATCCCATATATTCAATTAGGAACACTTAAAAAACTTCTTTCTACTGGTTTACAGTCCCATCTGGAGGGAGGGAGTTACTCTGCAGAATAAATTGACTGTGAAATTTGGCTATGCAATAAGAATTCACTTCCGTTAAGGCAAGGAGAAGAGATGCATAAAATTCAAATCATGCATAGAATAAATGCTTTATCTTTAAGAAACATATAAATAGACATCAAACACCATAGAAACATAGAGGGTTTCCTCTCTCTCTTTTTTAAGAAACAAATTTGTGTGCAATTTCATAGCAAAAACTTTGCAAGGAAAGATTATGCATGTCCAATGCTGATAAGACTGCCCAAATATAAATTTTATGATGCATTTCCTTTAGAATCCCAATCTTTCCACCAGCATAATCAAAGAAAAGAAAATAAAGTTTGAAAGCCTTTGGAGAGCCAAGTGCAGGTACCTGAGGAAATCAGGAAAGAATAAAGAACTTGATATTGCAGCTAATTTGTGACATTTGTGCTAAGGCTGCTCTCCTTAAAAGAAGGCACTTGCTGTAAATTTTCTTTCCTTCATCCCCAGGATTGCCCTTCGTGCAGACACTTGCCAGTAATAAAAATGTTGGGTAGGGAGTGAGAGGGTGAAGCAATAGGGAAGTTTGCAATTCTCCAGCCTCAGCCTTCATCCGATCCTACAGGGTGGGTAGAATCCCTGCAATTGAATAATAATGAATCATAATGCAGTTAATCTTTGCTTAACCAGCAGCTAATGGATCCTCAAACCAACATCACTGGCACACGTAGGAAATCACAGGTCTGAGACTGGTCCCTCTGAGAACCCTCAGGGCAGGACACCTAAAGGTATGCACAGAAAATTTGTCTTTCAAGAATCTTCCAACAGAATAACGATAATAACCTCCCTTTTTCCAAAGTAACATTCACCACATTGTGACAAATAGAAATACTTTCTGTGCTAAGTTTGGGACATATTGATTCAAGAAAGAAAAAAAAGTAATTATATTGCAGGACTTTTCAGAGCCTTTAATGTATTTATGAGTGCTGTGACTATATAAGAAAGAAACATAGCATTAAATACTATAAAAGTAGATTGATTTTTCAGTATTTCATAGGTCTTTGATTCCTCAGAACACATTTTAAGAAACACTTGTTTAGTGTTTCACAAAGCACTTTCGTACAGATTATGTCTGAAAAATGAGCACATGTATATTCTATCAAAGATGTGTTAAACTATGATCTGTCAGTTTAATAAAACCTCAGTTACCTGAGGGGTTGCAATCGCTCATGTGTAATCCCAATGAGTAACAAAAAGTCATATTTTGGCCGTCTCTGCCTACGATTCTCTGAAACTTTCTGCCTTGCACATCTGTGCTTTCTAATTTTAGAAACTGCTGTTTATTTGCAAGAAATATTGAATTCATATTCCTAGCCTAGGTTTATTCTACTGGCAAGAGATTTCAGATTTTCATTTTTATCATTATCTCTTTAAACCTGATTGTGTTTAACTTCTTACAGTTTCATTATTCCTAAGCACCACCTCTGATGTTTTACATTTCAAATTTTACTTTATTTCTTTAAATGTCTGTGCCTTTATTCCTGTGTCATTTGGGAAGGATGATTTTCCTTTTTTCCATCCTGTTTAACCAACATCATTGGAGATAAGCAACTCAGCAGCTACAGCACGCCGTCGCTAAGTACAGATGATGGTCCGGCAGATAGATTCTGTATTTAGATTTGGTTAAAAAGTGCTGTTTTCTGCAAAAAATATAAACTAGAGAAAGCTCGACCAATAACATTAGATGCCTGAAAAACAAGACCAAAGTGCTATCTCTGTCTTTTGAGGAGAAGAGCTTACTTTGGGAAGTTTCCCTGCAGATGTGGATTAACATTCAGTAAATGGCAAATTAGGTAATTCCAAACATATCGATTACATGAGATATTACTAAAATATTGCCTTAAATATATGTGGACACTCACTTCCAGAAGTCTCTAAATATTCTTGCATTTAGTATCCTGTCTATTTAAGGATGATATTCAGAATATTTATTATATATATCCATTTATTATATATACATTATTATAGATATATTATTATATATATTATATATACCACTTGGGCAATGGCAGATCAGAATGGACCTGGGTCTAGCCCAGGAGTCAGAGCTTGGCACCCCCTGCTGTCCTATGCGAGGTGTTCCCCTTTTAGTTCTTGGATTCTAGAAGGGTCTGGCAGATTGTAGGGTGGGCACCAGAGTGCCTGAGTAGCTGGCATTTGAAGTGTTTTTAGTATTTTAACAACGGAAGCAGCTGTACTATGCTGAACATCAGGCCTGCATGTGTCATCAGAAGGATACTAGGAAATAGAAGTCGGTACTATTTTTCTCACGTTAGAAAAATCGCAAAAGAAAGCAAAAATCTGGGGCATAAAGGCCTTTTGACCTTTAACCAAAATTATCATCACTGACTACTCAGAATAGATACCCGCCTGGTACTGTTTCCATTGAGGCAGGAAGAAAGGGTGTGAGGTAGTGGCCTGGAGTCCCTTAGCTGCGGGTAATACATTTTGTAACGATTGGCAAACACTCACAACAAGAATTAATTGATCGAGGCAAAGAACATCCCATATGACTCCATGAATTGAATCCACCGTCCTCCAAGGGTCAAATTCAAGCTTGTTAATTATGCTAAGCCTCCAGGTAGCGCCTCCCCTCGGTGGTGTCCTGCCTCCTCTCTAACCACACATTACAGTGCCTTTATCAGACATAAGCAATCAAGCATATAAACCACGATTTGAAAAGTTGGAGGGGCTAGACTGGGACATGTGGCTAACAGCTTGTTTTTTGCGAAGTTGCAAAATAGCAGGGCTGTGCTCAGGGTTGCAAGGTTCATCTGACTTCAGAGCTTTTCATTAACTCATTCGGCCTCAGCTCCCAAGGCAAGACCCAAGGAGGTTGCACCGGAGCAACACAGCCCTTTGCAGTGGCATGAAAAAGGTTGCTTGTATCATTTGGTTTCCCATCTCATCAAACGGTTGCTACAATGGTGAGTTGGATTTTGTTGTGCTCGAATGCTTCCTCCAGTCCTCTGCAGACTGATGCAGGAATCCTTAGACGGAGGTAAAGAATAGCTAGTAAAGTAAGAAGTCTGCCTACATGTTAGTAAGTCCACATTGCTTTTAGTAAATGAGGAGTGGGGTCGTCATATTGTAAACCATCCCACAGAATGCTTATTGGTAACTACTATGTATCTGTATCTGTGTTGTGGTCTTGCTGTCTTACGTTTGCTTTTGGAATGTTGAATGTCATTGTCTCTTCCTTTCTAAGTGGGAAAAAGGAGAAGGGGACAGAGGCAAGTCCTCACTCACCTCAGAGAAAATATTAAGGGACATAATGGGATATTTTAAGCAAGTAGAATTAAAGTTGCCTCCCGCAGAGCGTGTGTAATCTATGCTCAGCGGCTGCCCCTGAAGCAGGTATATGTCTGGGAGTCCTGGTGTGGGTGGGTCCAATGGACGACCCAGCGGCAGAAAGAAATAAACAACAGAATGTCCAGAGGTCTAGGGTGGGACTGAATTTAAAAAGACATTAGAGAAAGTTGATTCATGGATAGCTGAAATCATCATGGGAACTTTGGAAGGAAATAAACAATCTAAGTCTTCCAATTTTCCAAAAGACTTAATACTTCCTAGGATAGAGTAAACTGTTATAAATATTAATAAATATCCATTGAACACTTCCATATTTGTTGTTTCTTCCTGGCACTGGAAGTGTCCCAAAAAGTATAAAAGAAATTCCATGTCATTAAGAGAGGATGCATAGCGGTTATGGAGATGTGCTGTGGCGTTGGCCTAGGTACGCCGCCGCTACGTCACTTACTAGTACAATGACCCTGGGAGAGCTATTGAACATCTCCGTGACTCAGTTTCCTTGTCTGCAGCAAAGTGCATGATGTTACTCCCTGCCTCATGGGATCATTGTAAGATTAATGTATTTTATGCATATAATATTTTTAGAACAGCATACACAGTAAGCACTTCATAAATGTTAGCCATTTTTTCGAGCTTCTAACCTTGGTACTGTGGCTATAAGGCTTGAGTCTTAGACTCAGGTCAACCATGAAGCTGCTGTGTGGCTTCAGGCATGTCACTTAGCTTCTGTGCCTCTCTGAGGTACAGAGATCTCATCAGTAAGACTGCAATCTTATCACTTGCCCAGTGGACCAAGAGAGCTGCTCTGCAGACCTCTGTAACAATCCCTCTGGTGAAAACACCTTGCGAGCTACAAGGTTCTGGACGAGTGTAAAGTGTCAGTAATTCTTATTTGAATAAAGTGTTTATTATTAAGAATCAGTTTCTATCATCCAGCTGCAGAAATAAGGTATTTAGGAGAAGAAGATGACTGTCTATGTAAGACAGCATGAGTAGAGAATGAATGGGAAAGCAAAGAGTGCTAAAGATATATTGGGTACAGGAGGGACTCGAAAGCAACCTGAGAGGGCTGACTGGATACAGTGGGATTAGCACTGTGATCAGAAGGAAGGGACAGCATTAGATCAGCCGAGAGAAGACCTGAGGCCAGTGTCATGAGAACGAGGAGAATGATGATGATAACAACGAGGTTGTAACCCCTTGTACCTAGGAAGCCCTTCTTAGGTACTGTCATACATGCACTACGCAACATGTTCTCCTCTAATTCTCACAAAAACACTGTCATGATTCCCATTTTATAGATGTGGAGACTGAGGTTCAGAAAGATCAAGTCACTCGCTTGAGAACACATGGCTAACACGTGGTGCTTATGGGATTTGGGTGCTGTTCTGCCTGATGACTTGGATTTCAACCATGAGGACTCTACTGCCTCCACGTGAGCAAAGGTGGCAGACAGGGGACCTGGCATGTGGACAATAGTGCCAAGCCGTTCTTTCTGGCCTATGTTTTCCCCAAAACAGCCCTTGCCACACTTGCGTAACGCACTGTTTCTGTGTCAATAGGCTTCACCTGGACTGTGAGCTCCATGAGAGCAGAGACAGAGTCTGCCTTACTCATTAAAATATTCAAGAAGGAGAGGGGATGGAGGAAAAGGAACACAGAAGAAAGGAGGGGCAAGAAAGGAGGGATTATATAATCAAAGATAAACCTGGTAATGGCTTTGGGGGTTCAAATTGTGAGATGATTTTTAGAAGCTTCTTTAGGGAAGAATTCCTGTGTCTCTCCCCATCCCCATACACACATATGGGGAATATTTTATTCTTTCCTTTGAACCTGAAGCTCTCAGGAGCCAATGAGGAGCCAGTTCCAGAGCAGGCAGACGGATCCCGTCGGAACTCGAGCCTCTCTTGTCTGAGTGCATCTGCTTCACCCCCTCCAGTTGACATGCGGGCCCCATCGCTCAGAGCCATTGCAGCCAATTTGGTCGATAATCTGCAAATTAAAAATTCAATAAGTAGTTCCCAGAATCATTTTCAAAAGCTGGGACATAGAAATTAACATGTTAATAATCAGCACACGGTGGGGTGGGTTTTCTGCAGTGGATCGTCATTGCTTTAATTTGGTATTACAAAAAGGCCATGGGATGCATTCCTTTAATTTTGCTGCACAGATTGTAGGCTTTCAGGGGTGTTCTGTAAGTATCAACGTGGGTAATGATATTGCACATGGATTTTGTGGCAACTTAGGCAGGAAATAAATAGGGTGCGGTAGGATCCATTAGAATTTTCTTTCATAATAAGGCGTTACATCTGCGCAGCGCTTTTACTCTTTAGCACATCCTCAATTGAATCTTGCATATGCTCTCAACAAGGCTGAGAGGTAGGCAGGGGTAGACATTTTTTTCTGTACTCAAACATGAAAACACATTGGGAAATGCGTGGCCTCACACCGACAGCTAGTGGGCAGTAAGGTGTGAGGAGAAGCCGGCTCTCTCCATTTCTGGACAGAAGCCCTTTCCTCCAAATGTTGAACTCACAGTGCTTACAAATTCATTCACAGGTTGCTCTAATGACTCAGGTGTAATAACCTCAAGCCAAAATGCCTGGTCTAAAAACTGCTCTGGAAGCAGCAGAGCTTCGACAGACAGACCTGGGTTCCAATCTCTGCTCCAGCAGAGATTACTTGAGACATTCCGGACTGGTCCCTTTAACACTATGAGTTTCAGGTGCCTCCTTTAAATGGTGGAGATCATAACAACTACCCCATCAGCCACTGATAAAATAAAAAGAGAGGGAATGGGTGAGAAAATACTCAGGAGAGACTTATTGTGATTCCTGGTATTCGAAACTGAAGATGAGTGGGACCAGATATTTGAAAGCAAAGGTATATCAAACAATCTTTACTGCACTGTCCATATTTACATTTAAATTGGTTTAACTTAACATTAAAATTAAAATTCTAGTTTCTCTGTCTTACTACCCACATGTCAAATGTCCAATAACCACATGGGACCAGTGGCTTCCATACCTGGCAGCACAGATACAGAACACTTGCATCGTTGCAGAAAGTTCTCCTGGACGTTGCTGCCTTAGGAGAAATGGCCTCTCTGAGGAAACAGGCAGGGGAGAGGGGAGAGGTCATGGGAAGTCTAGACGCTACATTGCCACAGGAAGAGGCCAGAGTGAAGGCGCAGACCGATGTGTGCCCACTTTCCTTTGTTTAACAATATTGTTTACATCGGGGCCATGCAAATCGTGTGTGAGCAATACAGTGCGGTGCGTTTAATAGGCCCACTCCAGAACATCCTGCTGATAATTGTGTAGAGCTCTGCAAATGGTGGGTAATTTCCTCTCAGGTGCCTGTTCTACACGCTTGTTTGGCATGCTTTATTGTCGGGTGGATTTACACTCTGCATTTGCCATAAAAACTGTTTCCAAAAGAAACAAGAAGCGTGGCAAGATAAAAAGCGATATAAAAAGGGTATTTTGTGATTTATTTATGTCAAATTTATGGAAGATGACAGGAGGCATTACAGTTCCAAAATTAGTTGTCACAGTCAGGCTGTAAATCCTGTAGGACAGGAGTTAAAGGAGTGGGTCGGGAACCAGGACCCCTGGGTCTGTGAGGGGCCCACAGGAAGACCAAACAAGGCAGAGGATTTCTAGAACCCTCCACACTGGGGCTTGGCTAGCCCTTAAGCTTGAGGAACTGGCATTTAATAGCTAACGAGTATTGAGTGCTTGCTATTGTCTTAAGCACTTTCCATGTATAATCTCATTCGATTCCCACTAGCTCTTGCTATTTTAATCATTTTACAGATGGGAAAACTCTGTACTGTACCTCCGTACCAAGAGGTATGGCAAATGAGAAGTGAAGTTAGAATAAAGGTGGAGGCTGACTTGAATGAACTTATTATGCTTTCACTAAAGACTTAAACTCGTTCATAGTCTGCAAGCATGTATTCAGCACTCACTACGTGCCATTGTAGTACCAAGCACTAGCGGCACAGAAATGCTAAGATATGGGCCCTGCCATCAGTGAATTTTCAGTCTAGCAAGTGATTGAACCAATATATAAACAACTGTGATATGAGTCAGCCCCCAAAAGCAATGTGGTATAGATACGGATGGAGTTCTTTAGGACCACAAGGAAGCTCCTTTTTAATCCCAACTGGAGTATATGGAACAGCTTCATGGAGGAGAGAGTCTGAGATGCAGCACGGATGGGACCTTAACAGTCAGAAATGGGGGAAGGATGGTGCAACTGGCTTCCCGTTAGCTGATGGGAGCTCTCTTATTTTCCTGGGAAGTAAGTGGATGGCACCAATCCATCTATGCTGTCTCTGAAATTCCTTGTATTTGGTTGGCACATAGTATCCTAAAGAGGTAGGTAGAGGAAAACAAAATATATCTCTCAATAAAAAAATATAGTTTTAAACCCGAGAAAGATTGTTGAAATGCTCCTCTAACACTCCCTTGGCTTCTGCTAAGCACTTTGTACTTTTCCAGCCACTCCTCTCTGCTCTTGTTGAAGGATCCTTCTTTGTTCAACCTTTAAGAGTTGGTGTCCTCTCTTCCCCAAAGGGACCCTCTTCTCTTCTCACTGCACACACTTTCCTGGGTGATTTCATCCTCTCATGACCCCAGCTCCTGTGGAGTTGATGATGACCCCCAAATCTGTAACACTAGTCCTAACTTCCCTTTGAGCTCCATATGCATATCCACCTGCATGTTAACCATTTTTCCCTGAATGAAACTGGTATCTCTTGGTGCCAATTTCCCCTCTGCTTGGCCAGCTTTCCAAGGGCACCCCAGAGCTAGCACAGGAAAGCCACGGAAGGGTTCATCAAAGCAATTATGCAGTTAGCAGGGACTTCACTTACGCCCACACATTTATGGACAATTAAACCGCCCCAATATATTGACTTCCTTCTAGGCCTTGAGTTAAGACTCTGCCTCCATGTGGACCTTCAATCCTTCCAGAGTTTCTCCACCTCTATAAAGGGAAGATGCCTCTTATTTCAAATGGACTGTGAGTCTTGACTAATGAGTATGAAGCATTTATAGGTGCTAGAAGACAAAGGCATTACTTAAATACCCATGTAATAGGAATCATATGTGGATAAAAAAGAGACACATAAATTAGATCAACCAAAGGTCACTCATTTACTCTGCTGGACACTCTGAAAGTTCATCCGGGATTGTTTCTTGCCAGGAGTGAAGAGATTTGAAAGTAAAGATTTTCAGTGGTATTTTGCTCACAAAAGTTTCCTGCAGTGGAGAAAGAATGATATTGCTCATGGTAACAGCAATAAGAGAGGGTAGTGAGGGAGAATAATTTGCAAAATGAATGTCCCTTGCTATTTTCCTTTGATGAACAATCATAAAAGATCTTCTGGGTTTAATGCTAGGTCCCTGTTTCTTCAGCCCGTGTTTTAGAAACTGATTGATTGTGGTTTTTCACAGGGTCTCCACCACGTCAGGATCACAAAATGTCACTTTGCAGTTAGATGGCCCCCATCGGAAAGGCACCGAGAGATGCCAATTGCAATTCAAAAATCTCAATTTTCAAATATACCTTACAGTTTATTCCTGGTGAGAAACACTTTCCCCCCCTCATGGGCATGCTAAGTGTTGTGCTGAGAAAAAAGGGGGAGAGTGTTCTTTTGAATGAAAGGGAATTTGCAGCTAGGAGCTCAAGTCCCTGGAGCTTAAGAGGCCTCCCTTCTTTTAGCAGTGCTTCTTGCTGTGCCGCTTTCCTGTGGGCTCGGGTAAGAGTAGGAGACAATTGAAATGGAAGAGGTAAAAGGCACAGACTAATGGCAGTTGTGTTTATCACCTTCTCCACTTGGGCTTCAGTCAAGGTTATAATCTATTATATATGTGCCGGCTCCCACCAGGCCCTGCGCTCTCAGCAGACCAAGTTCACGCAGTAAACCCTTGGCCAACAGGAGCCTCGTATTGACTTTGGGGATTGCTCAGACTCAGACAAATATCTTCCTGGCTGGGAAGAGTCAGACTCAGGTTCCAACACCCAGTTTGGATTCGGGAATTAGGAAGCCTTGATTTCTTCTGACTGTCACATTTTCTTAGGCAGCCTTGAACTCAGAGATGGTAGCCTCTAGAGATACCTTCTTGGTGGAGCGGAGGAGAGGCAGCATGGTAAGGTGGGCGGTTTCCCATCCTGGTGCTGTTACTGAAGAGTTGTTTGACCGTGAGTAAGCCAAGCACCCTCTCTGGGCCTCAGCCTTCTCATTTGTAAAATGACAGTGTTGGGCCAGATGACCTTGTGGTCCTAACATGATCTGCTTACGTGACTAACTTAGGTTTGGTTCCTTTTAGGGTTGTTTTACTTTCTTCCACAAGGTACAACAGAATTTAACAATTGTGGAGTTGATATTCAGACTTTTCTATCCCACTATATTTTATCCAGAAAAAAAATTGCACCCTTGTTATTGCTGCTTTCTTCTTGGTATTATTAAAAAAAAATGAGAGGAGGGGTTATGGAAGATGGGCCCATTTGGCCTTCTCATCAGATTTGCTGTTTGATTTTTTTCCCTATCCCTTTTCGTACTGGTCAGAAGGGTCTGATTTAGTTGGAAATGGCATCTAACAGTGCAAATGCTCATTATCTTTATTGGTCGTGATCCGCAAACCCATTTCTTTGTCCACTGCCTTCAATGCAGCTTATTAGTTAAAATATTCACTTCGACACCTTTAGGGCTGGTGTCACCTTGTGGGTTGCTGTCACTTTATGGGGAAAAGGATGATTTCAGAAGAGTTCTGCGACGAGCATCTCATCACTGCCTAACATGCATGGGGGGCTTGTGAGAAGCAGAGACTGTGGTCATTTAATACCTGTCCCAATTACCATAGTAGAAAAGGACAGTTCTGGCAACATGTGGTTATAATAACATGTGACATGGGAGGGTGGGAGATAGTGTGAGTAGTATGTCCTTGTCTGTCAGCCTGGTTGTCATGTGTTGCTCTGGGAAGTGGATTCATGCTGGAATTAGCCACACGTGCCCTAACCAGCCATAAGAAGGGTCAGGGGTGGATCCAGCAGAGAGATGTTCAATCTCCCCAGTAGTTCTGAGCATGCTGAGAACCTCCCAGGATCCTGTGGTTTCTATAGAAGTGTAAGGATAAATCATGTCATATCTTTTAGCTGCATCCCTGAAATCCTCAACAAGTGGCACTGCCGTGCCCTGGGCCTCCAGTCAGGAGATAATGACCTTCTTTGTTCAAGTTTGATGAAATTTTGATCAGAGGGAAATTAAATCTAAATCACTATTTTATCATCAGAAGTTCTGCTATAGTGGCAGAACCTTCATGGCGAGATGGTTTTGTTAGGAGACGAAAATAGTAAAATGGTGTAACTGCCCCTTTTCTGACATTATTATTCGCTACCTACAAGTGTGATTTTTTTAAAGAGCACTATGTAGAGAAGTACACACACATTCTTTTAAGCATATTCTATTTTTTCCACCGTATTTTGTTTTTCCACTAAATTAAAACATAGACATATAATTAATGTAATTATTCGTAGATTATTTCCTTGATAACTCTTAACTCAATGAGCGCATTCACTGATCAGAGGGAGTAATCTAACTACCACAGTTTTACCATGTGCATTTCAGCCCAACTAGCCCATCAGGTTCCCAGAGAAATTGGAAAGACTTATGTTAGTGATGCTTAATTTTGTTATGAATTTGGGCAGATTAAGGGGAGCCTGAGGCCTCAGGCGGTGTAACAATGTGATGGCTTTGCCTTAGGTAGCAGTAAGAGAGCTAATTGAGCTTGCTCATTAAACTCACCCGTCTGCAGGACACATCACACGATTCAGGATGATGGGGCTCTCTGCCAGAAATAATGATAATTTTCCTCCCTTTTCCTTGTAGTCGTTTTCATAGGATAAATGTGTTATGCCCAACAGGACTCTATGGAGGGTTTACCTGAGCAAGGTGTGCCCAGTGGGATGCAAGTGGACTAGTGGGTTGTGCCCATTCCTCTCTCTCAAATTAAGAGCCAAAGAGTTTTCTTGGCCAAACCAGCTGTGATTTACCTCTTTTTATATGCTCTAGAGAAGGGTTTCTTGATCATACTTCAGTACTATTGACATGTTAGGCCAGACGATTTTCTGTTACGGAGGGCTGTCCTGTGTGGTGTAGAGAGCTTGGCAGCATCCCTGGGCTCCACGCACTAGATGCTAGAAGTACCTCTCCCCATCCCACCCCACCGGTAGTCACACCCAAAAATGTCCCCGGGTGACAAAATTGCTACTGCTCTAGAGGTATTTCTGACACAAAAGGATGACAATTTAGGCCTTCATATCTAAAGTAGAGGCTGAATCTATCTGGCTACCTTGTCAGGAGATTTCAAATCAGGTTTTAAAGGTTAGCCTGGATTGTTACCTGATTCAACTCAGCAGGAAAAATCATACCATGTTGCATGTGAAGTAACTGTAATTTATTAGCTCATTAGTCTGGCCTTGAAATTGCCATTTTGAGCACTTGCCCAGGCTAATCAAGTTTATAGGCCAAGTTGCTTTTTTACAGACTCAAGGTTTCCCCTCTACTTTGGTGCACTCATTGCACGAGCTTGCTGAGTTTACCATGGCCTGGTGCACTTACCGATAAGCAGACTTGACTTGTGCATCCAACTATTTGAAATCTGCCACCATCACCTTGCCAGCTGATATGGAAGTTCTGCTCTATAAACGAGAAGGACAAATAAAAGCTGATCTGGATAGCTAAGAAGGAGGAAGACTGACTTGTCACAAATACCATCCTCCTTTCACTTTCCTAGGACAATCCAAGAGCTCACAGTTTCTTGAGGATTTTGAAGGGCAGCAAGAGTCATTGCATTTATGTTGGCATCTTTCCAAATGGGCAAGGTGAAGATAGAGGGAATGATTTTTCCCAAAGCCGCACTGTGCTGGTGTGTCTCCACCGCAGAAACAGGGAGCATCTCAACTTCTAATCACTCTTACTCTCTGTACTACGTCTTATGATTACCTTCTGTGGAGTTAAAAATCATAGCAGCTAATTGAGGAGGTTTCTCCATTCAGGAGTATGTCACACACATTCTAACACCATAATAATTACTGAAATACGCAAGAGGGGCACATTTCATTTTACCTTGGCCTTGATGCCTGCAAATAATTTGGAGACTGGGCAGCCAGTTCATATATCCTGATGGATTTTTATCTGACCAGGTGTTCACTTTGTTCCCTGCTTAGCTCTCTGTCAGCAAAGAGCTCTTCCTCATGCGGACTCCATTGAAGAGTACCATATGGTGGGCAGTGCCTCCCCTTCAATCAGTGGAGTCACATTTGCATTCACTCTCTGATGAGATGGTTAAGGGGAGACTCCTCTCCCACTCAGAGAACCTGTCTGTGCTTGGCGCAGGACTGAACATAGAATTCACTTTTTCCATGTTATGGACATTTTTTTTTTTTTTTTTGGTAAGTAAATCAAGAGTACTAGCTAAAGTCATTTATTTGCATACTAAAGTTCTAGGATACGTTCCAAATTCCGCTCCTTCTGTCAATATGAATAAACACTTTGGGGACAAATGATACAATAAATGTATTTTTTAAGAAATTAAGGCAAATAGTGTTCTATTTGATTGTATCCCCACTAACATTTTCTAACATTTCTTAGTAGGAAGGGCATATCAATCTATTTTTATTCTATGTCTGAGCCTGAGTTAAAGGCAATTGTTTCAGAAATAATTTTCGGCACTGTCTAGAAGTTATTTTACTATAAACATTACAAGTACAAATACTTTATTCTATGTTATATATTTGTTTTATTTATGTTTTTTTAAAAAGAAATTGCAATGAATTATGTTTACAAACATAGGTATCTATTTATATCCACACAAGACCATTTATTTACAAAGTGCCTTGCACTTAAGAAAAATTAATACCATTAAGACTAAATGAATTGTTAGAGTAGATTAAAGTTAATACAGATACATTTACTTAAAGTTAAAGCAGGGTTTTAGATAATGTAAAGAAAATTCTGAGTTATAAACTTGGAAACTATTTACGCCCCTGTACTCCAATCTATTTTTGTTATGAATTTGTGGAAGATCTGAAGTCAAGTTATTGCCCATTTGTAATCTCAATATACCAATTAACAAGTTTTCTGAATATTTTATAAGGATTCAGATTCCACCCCCATAGTTATGCTTATATTTATATTACAATTTTAATTCTACATATAGTAAAAATGACCAATAGATAAAAGGAAAAGTAAGTAAAACGATGATTATTGTTAAAACAGTCTAGTCTATTTTGACTCAAATTGACTTGAACTTGAATTGAGTGGAGTTAAATTATTTGTGCCTTTTATGTATAATCAAACAAATATAACTCTCATTCCTCCAGAACCAAAACAACAAATATTGGTGTGGATGTGGAGAGATAGGAACACTCATACACTGTTGGTGGGACTGCAAACTAGTACAACTTCTATGGAAAGTAATATGGAGATATCTCAAAGAACTAAAAGTAGAACTACCATTTTATCCAGCAATCCCACTACTGAGTATTTATCCAAAGGAAAAAAAGAAATTCTGCAATAAAGACATCTTCACTTGAATGTTTATAGCAACACAATTCACAATTACAAAGATGTGAAAACACCCCAAGTGCCCATCAATACATGAGTGAATTAATAAAATGTGGTATATGTATATCATGGAGTACTACTCAGCCATAAAAATGCTGAACTACCTATTGTATTATCCTGGATGGAGCTGAAGTCCATTCTTCTAAGTGAAGTATAACAAGAATGAAAAAACAAGCATCACATGTACTCAGCATTAAATTGGTGCTAATTGATCAGCACTTTTGGGCATATACGGAAGTAATATTCACCGGGTTTCAGGCAGATGCAGGG
>NW_012154951.1:3118443-3208193 GCF_000956105.1 Propithecus coquereli | reverse complement strand
TGTGAAGAGCTTTGCTACTCAGAGCGTGGTCCACAGACCAGAGCATCAACATCACCTGGGAGCTTGTTAGAAATTCAGAATTTCCAAACCCCACCTTAGACCTCTTGAATCAAAATCTGCACTTTAAAAAGATCCAGAGATGATGTGCATGTACATTAAAGTTAGAGAAGCGTGAGTCCAGAGCAGGTATTGGCCAAGCTATAGCCCTCTGACCTATTCCAGTCCACTGGCTGCTTTTGAATAGCTTATCAACTAATAATGGTCTTTACATTTTTAAATAGTTGAAAAAAATCAAGGGAATAATAATATTTTGTGACACATAAAAATTATATGAAATTGAAATTCGTGTCCATAAATAAAGTTTTATTGGAACATAGCCACGCCTCGTTCACTGACACACCATCTGTGGCTGCTTTCATAGTACAATGGGAGAATTGAGAATGTAGGGCCCTGGAAGCTGAAAATATTGGCTATGTGGCTCTTTACAGAAAGTTTCCTGACTTCTGATGTACAGAAAGGATTTGGGAGCCAGGAAGACCTAGGTTCTAGGCCTAGCACTGCTATTTACCAACATGTATTTACTTACTTAAATTCTCTGTGCATTGATTTCTCTTACTTGTAAAATGAAGATATAATTTCAGCCTCATGGGATCATAAGAATAAATAAGAATAATGCATCTCTTGTATCTATCCCAAAGCTTAGCACATAATAAGTGCACAATACATATTAGCTGTTATTCTTATTACCAATAAAATGTTAATAAGTGACCAAGTTTTATCCCAAGTCTTTCGCTTTAATCTTATGTATTTTCCTCTGTTGCAGATTTCTTTTTATGCACATCCAACACTGCTGCCTTCTTGAACATTCACTCTAAGTTACATTGTTTCCTGCCCTTGCTAACTAACTGATTTTAGAAGAATGTGTAGTAATAAAGAAAATTGCTCCTTTATACCAGTAGTTAGGCCTGTCATGAATAATGATATTAATAACTAATAAGCTACAATGTGGTGTAGATCCTGGGGAGTAATTTATTTTGATATTTTTATGCCATCATAATGAATTTGTTTGTTATTCATTGTAACTCTACTTTCAAGGCATAAATCAATGTTGTTTTGTATTCTAGGCAGATGCTGTGTGTATTTCCAGAGGTTTTCTAGGGTAAAGAATTAACATTTATTAATAGTAACACAAGCATGGGGTGTTTTGAACCCATTTTGAAAGCAGCAATAAAGAAATCACTGCCATGGATATTTTTCCATTTTGAGAAAATGCTGCAAATAACCATGTTGGTATTTAATACTTGGACCTTGATTTGAACTTAAATTGAATGTAGATAAACATGTTGGTTATCTCTTCAATTGAAGTATAACTTTTCCTTAAAAGAAAGATATCGTTTCAAGAAAAATTGAATGTTACTGCCTTTTTCCCTCGCCTTTTCTTATTAGCTGCACTCTGATATTTCTCCTACAAATACTGATATCCAGCGATGCTTAGTGCAAAGAGCAAGACAACAGTAAAACTGAGGATTTATGTGCTGCTATTTCCTGGTTGTGAATATAATATTTGGGCTGTGGTGTTAAGTACCAGGTAATTTCCTTAGATCTTCAATTATTGTAAATATCTTCTCTTAATATAGCCTTTAAGAGTTGGGAAATAGAGAAATTGACTCAAATTTCTAGAAAATTGTAATTATTAAAAATAAAAAGAACAGAATATTTTCCCTTCGTATGAAACAATCTATTTTTTCACAAATTTGCAGAGACAAATACATATATGTTTATCTATTTATAATTATTCTCCATCTTAATTTGCCTTCTCAATAAAATATAAATCAGACATTTATATTTCAGACTGACATCTACTAGAATTATGCTAAAATTATGTTATGTAATTCCTGAGAATGTTTCAAACTTTCATTTAAACTTCTTCAAATTAAACTTTTAAATTTAAGTTCTTTCTAGAAGACCTTAAGTTGTAACATAGTAAGAATTCCCTAGAGTTATTTTTAATATAAGATTATATATTAGATTTAAATTACAAATAGTACAAAATTGTCCAAAGAACCTTTAAAATGATCATCTCATAAAGGAAATATGTATTTAGTTACTAACATATGCCTGGGGCAGCCTATTAGTAAATTTGCAATATATGAAAATGGTATCACCGCAGTTAGCATTACTAAACTGCTAGAGTAGAAAAACTTACACTATATCTGTATTACATTTAGTTTGGTGAATTTGCTGTGAAGGTCTCATCCTCCTGTAATTTTTCTTTTCATTGGAGAAATAATAACTTATTAAAAATATGAGAATATAAATTTCAGGTTGGTTGAGAAAGGTAGCCAGTATCCATACGCAATTTAAACTCTTAGTTGTGAAATTGGTACATGCAATTAAAAAATAAATCACTGGCTGTAAGGGGTTAGGTGCGTTAAGTTATGATATGGAGGAAAAAAGGCCTTATTTCAAAGAAACTTTAAGTGAAGATTTTCTCCTGGACAGTATAGTCTTATGAAAAATCTTAGTAACAATGAATGTACTGTTCTAATTTGAAGTGTTTTTCTCATATGAGGTGCCTGGAATACCATTGTATATTTCCACATGTGACAATGCAGCCTTGTGTTTTCTTCTTGGCAATCTTTTAGAGTTCCTTACTTTGGAAGGTAAAGTTGTTTGACGACTTGAATCAGTTATAAAATGGTCACTATTTATTTTGTTAGTGGGCATTAGTAATGACATGGTTCTGAAAACTGAAAAGAATCCACAGGTCATGCAATACACTATTACAGGTTTAATTTAAGTGAGCTCAGGGCAACGAGACCCTGGCTACTTCCCTGGGGATATTACTCTACATTCTAAGAGGCTGACCATTCAAACATCTGCATCAAACACCTGCACACTGTGTACTGTATGGTTAAAGCCAAACCAACCTTAGCCATAATGAAGTTCTTCTCTCTGTTTCTGTAATGTAGTAATACCTTGTACTGGGTGGCTACTAAAAGTTTATTCAAGAGGAGCATCAGGCAGTGATTCAGCAATGCCAAACAGCTGCATTGCAGTTACAACTACTAAAAATTGTAGTTGACCAAACATATCTTTGGAAGGGTAGCATCATATTTCTTTTACACATTTAATTAGTATAAATCTAACACGTTGGAAAAGCTCACAAGAGAATAAACTATTTCCTTCTAGTTCTGCCTAGTTTTATTTTATTTTTTTTACTTCCTGCTTTCAGAAAGAAAGTTGAGATTCAAGTTCAACCTAAGTTGTAGAAAGACAGAGATGCCTCTGGAAAAGCAGCCCAGAAGCAAGGAGGAAGCAGGAATGAACTACTTTAAGCCTTGTCTCACCCCACTTTCTCTTTCCCTGCTGCTTCCCATTGGCTGAATTCAGCAGGCAGCCATAGGCAAGGAGGCCCGGGTGAGGCCATACAGGACATCCCAGGTGCAGACCAGAAA
Source organism: Propithecus coquereli (assembly GCF_000956105.1). Classification (NCBI taxonomy): domain Eukaryota; kingdom Metazoa; phylum Chordata; class Mammalia; order Primates; family Indriidae; genus Propithecus; species Propithecus coquereli. Next base: position 3,204,735 of record NW_012154951.1, on the reverse strand, counting down.
AGGATGGAGAGTGGATTGGGTGGTTGTGGGGGAGGGGGGGAGTGGGGAGGGCGAGGCAAAAGAATAACTGGTAAAATTGTAAAAAAAAAAAAAATCAACATTGTGACCTGTTTACTCATTCGGATGGTTTAAAGGGACAATTTTGTGTTTTGGATTCTCTTTTAAAGACTCTCCACCCCACCCCCCGAGCAGCCTATGAACTGGGGAGATTCTTCTAATGGCAGATTCTGAGAAGAATAAAATGCAGTATAATGTTTAAAGGTCTACTCCAGACTTTGGTGTGTACAGCAGCCTTAGTCAGAACAAGTGACAGAAGACACAAAGTGACCATGGGCCAGCGTGTCCCAGCAGTCAATGTGGTGGGGAAGTGGACGGAAATGACCATGAGCTATAAACAGTATCAGTCGATCTGCAGACACTTTCCGGATGAACAACTACCTTTCATCGTGAACTTTCGTTAATAACTGCTTAAATATTTACACATATCATTGATGAATGGGTATGAGCGTTAAACTCCTGAAACGGTTTCTCAGAGGTGAAAGTAATAGCTTTTCTGGTAGGGCAGAGGGAGAGAACTTATTTTTTATGAATGGGTTCTAGATTGAGAGACTGTAAATTACTCAAGTCAATAAAGTGGGGCGGTTAGGAGAGGGATTGTTAAACTCTAAATTTTCCCTCTAAATGCTCATGTGGGGTGTGTGTGTGTGTGTGTGCGCGTCTTTCAAAGGGAGTCAGCTTTTCAGCTTCCCTGAGACTATCATCCCTGTCATTGTATGTATCCCTCTGCTCCTTATTTGGTTAACTGATGTTTTCTCTGAAATCTGTCGTTAAGTCTGAGTTTTACAAACTGGAATGCATTTTGCTTTTATGTTTTGATCTTTAAGAAAAACCGTGTGATGTAAAGATGGTAAAGCAAAGAACCCTTTGATAATGCACGGCATTATGTCTCCCATTATCTGGCGATCTGTTGCTCATACTCTTTAGCCTTTTCTTCCAGATATTGTTCTTTTATGTTTATTTTCTAGTAAACACGACCAATGTGCAGCTCCCTGTTAACACCTAGAGGGTTTTGTTGGTGCTGTTCCCTCTGCCTGGCATACTCTTCCTGCTTCTAATCACTCACCTAAGTCTTACTTATCTGGACTCAGTCTCAGCATCCTTAATAGGAAACCCTCCCCAAATTCTCTGTGTACTTCTCTCTGGTCACTTATATGTCATACTTCGCATCAAAATCTGTGTGTTTGACTCAGCCTATTGGACTAGAGGGCTCTCTGGGTGAGGGAAGGGTCGAATTCTTATTAGTATCCAGGGTGAGCAGGCTCTGGCATGTAGTAAGTCATCAATAAGTATTTGTTGAACTGAGCAATTGTATAATTGCAAAAATTTCATTTTCCCCAAAGCAGAAAGCACTGTGTAATCCTCAAGGTAGCCCTAGTGTCCTAGTTAAAACTTAGTCCAATGTGTAAAATTTAATTATCTCTCTCTGATTAATTGGCTCCTGAGATGACTTTTGGATTTTCCCTGTGCTTGGGGTAAAATTAGACCACTAAGTGTCTGTTTCATCACACTAAGCTACCTGAAAGAGTGAGTTGTACTTTTTGTTAAGAATAAAGAGCAGATTAGGTAATATCTTTTATATGAAGTAGTAGGGAAGGAGACTAACCATGATTATCACTGTCACACAAGTCCAGAGCAAGTAAGGTGGCAATGACAATGTGCATTATCACACTGGATCCTTATACCCACTCTTGATGCAAAGAGTATAGGGATTTTAATTTCCAATTTTTAGCCAGGAGAGATCAAATAATTTTCCCAAGGTCACCATTGTGGAGGAAACAGGATTTAAGCCCTGGTCTTCCTGAGTCAGGTCCACTGCTTTCTGTCCATTATTACAAGATGACTTTCAGTACCAAGAGAAGGCTCCATCACGATCAGGTATTATTTTTCCTTTCATCAACCAATGCTTGTTACCTTATATAGCTTTGATGAGGTTTTGGTTTTTCTTTCAAGGCCATCTTGTGCATTGGACAAATGATGTACATTTTCACCAATTTCCTGAGAGTTGGTTTTAGAGATGGTGTTGGAGAAGAAGGAAGTTTATAGAAGAGGAGAGTAAAAAATGCTAGAGATTGATGAGATAGTGAATATATAACTTTTCTTAGGGCAAGCAAACAGACTGTATAAAGATAATATGTTTTTCAGGGAAGATTTATATCAATATTCTTCAAGATGTATGGAATATATACCTTTCTAGGAAGTGGATTTGAAATCTACTTTGGGTCTATACCTATGATGAGGCAATTTGCCAATGAAGTGTTTTGGGATTGGACTATTTCCTATCTCCCTTTCTAAGTACCCAAGAGCTTTATACTTTCCCAGGCATCATCCATTTTAGAGGAGAGCACTTTTAAAATGGGTTTCCATCTAAACTCAGCCACGTTTTTAGTGCACGGTGAAATTCATTTGAATAATAGGCTTTATTTTCTATGTGCTTTCAGCAGAATTGTGAGCAAGGAAAGAAAACAAGGCAGATTTGTAGGGTAGCTGCAAAGTGAAAAATATACATTTGAATGAGTGATGGCTTGTGGTTGTTTTTATTCCCCTGCTTCTTGTGGACACTTCCCCAGAGTTTCATGGATGGGGAGGAAGGGGTAGCTCTTGTCCTTGAATTCACATCAGGCTGTGTCATTGAACCTTGTGACACTCCACAATATAGATTCTAGGGGAAGAAAACATCTTGAGATTTGCAAAGTCTAAAGAGGCCCCGCAAAATGGAATCCATTTGCTTAAAATGGTAGGGAGTTTATTTACTGGATTAAGTGTGAAGTATGTTGATAACAGATGGAACGAGGGATCACATGACATATTTAAATAGTCTAAGGATAACCTCGATGTCCTGGTCAATGTTCCTTCTCTCGATTAATGCCAGTGCTAATTAACTGGCACAAGTGTTCCTAGCCATATGGGGGATGTTGCTGAAAGCCGGCTGGCAGCTATAGCCAGCCACTACCTGTACGTAATTTAGTGCTTTGCTTAGTGCTTTGGGACTTCCATAATGGAACAGCCCAGCACAGAGAGGCGATGGTTGCAAGTGTCATGATGTTTTCTTGCTTCTTTTGTGCACATTATTCCAAATGTGGTTGACAAACTATAAATTGCATTGATTTTTTTTTGCAGGAAAGTGAAGCTACACTTGGTCCCTGTATGTATGTGGCCTCCTTGAGTTTCTGAGTGGTCTGTTAATTGATCTTTATTCCGATATCCTAATAATGGGATGCGAACTCATTAATGATCTTCATTGAACCAGTGCTGTGCCATTGAACTATCTATTTGCCTTATGACTTGAAAAGTGAAGGAGAAAACTAGTTTAGGCAAATAGAGAGTGACATGGTTTGGGAGTTAGGTTCTGAGTCCACATCCAGATATGGTTCCCATAGGAAGCAGGTGTACTAGGAGAGAGAGCACTGGATTTGGAGTCTGATAATTTGAGGAAGAATCACATTCATGTTGGTCACCAGCCTTTTGGCCTGGAAAATCCCAAGGCTGGCTGGGGAAACAGCCTTTAGTTCCAACAGTATCTACTAGTCTTCTCCAAACCACCTCAAATAAGGGTAAAATTGAAGTAAAAATAGGGTGACCATATAATTTATAATTAAAATGGGACACTGGAGAGTGAAAAGAGGAATTCATAGTAATTACTTGGGGACCACAGGCATGAAGCGGGACTATTCTGGGCACACTGGGATATGTGGTGTCCCTAAGCAAGGACAATGTGCTCACTCTGCAAATGCAAGTTTGAGACCAAGTCCCTAAGTGCTCCCTATTCCAACAAGATTTCAGCTCAGGGCCTCCTACAGAGAAAATCTGAAGCCTTCTTTGCCTTGGGAATATATGCCATTGAACCTCTCTGATCCTCAGTTAAATGGGGGTTTACAGTACTTGCCTCTTAGAACTGTGGAAAGGATTAAGTGTGTGTAAAGCATCTATGACTGGGAGCGTCACATAGGTGTTGTCTTTTGTAAATGTCTTCTTGTCCCTCTGCCTCTCTTGTAGACAACAGGGTTATATAGAAGACCATTACTATACATTTTTGAAGGAAGGGATGATAGCTATGTATTCCCTACTAAATGCTGAGCCCTTTGATGTTAGCACCAGTGTTTTGCTAATCACTTATCCTGACCACGTGGTTCCTGGGACAGAGTACCTACTCAGTCAACATTTGTTGAATAGATGAATGAATTCAAGAGCAGAAGAAGTATAGTCATTCTCCAGAGCAGAAGTTTGCAGATGGAGAAAAGTGTGGCTGCATTCTTGGCTGGTCAGACTTGAGCAGGCAGGAGAACACAGAGTGGTCTTTCCCAAATGGAAACTTAAACCAACTGGCAAAATAAGAAGGCTCTTCCTGAGGGATTGTCATAACTGAGGGAGAACTGGGTCCTTCTGTCCCCACTTGGCTTCCTGATTCCTGCTGAGTTTCTGAAATGGAAAGAAAGCAAGGGGCCCAGTGCAGCAGGGAGGAAGAAACACATGTAATTTCTCTCGTGTCTGCGCTCTGCCTCCTGCCCTGGTGATTACGTAGCTGCTCTAACAGGCTTCCTCACGCCCAGTGTGCAATGGACAGGCCTAGGAACCTAAGAATGTCAGCTGTTACACTGGACCTGGAGGCGGGTGTTCTCTGCATGCAATGGCTGTGAAACTTGACTTAGTGGCTACTGGTTTCTTGTCTGTGCTAAAGGGTTGCAAGCGAGCTTTGGGGAGTGGGGCATGAGCAGATATCCTTGATGAGGATATGGGTATAATCTGAGTGGCAGATGAGGATGCAGGCTCTCGAGTTACACTGTCCAGGTTCAAATCCTAGTTCTACTACTTACTAGCAGTGTGACCTTGAAATAGACTCATCAAATTCTTTAAGTCTCCATTTCCCCATTTATAAAAGTGATGATAATTACAGCTACCTGGCAGGATTATGTTGAAGGTAAAATGCGATAGTCTATGTAAGGTACTTATTACAGTGCTTGGCACATAGTAGGCACACAATAGATATTAGCTGCTACTTTCCGTATTAGCACTAGTGGGGTCATCACTGTCATCTTCATTATCAATGGGTTTTGAACCTGACCCTTCCTTATACCAAATTCTGTCAATGAGGCGATTGCTTCCAGATAGCTGGCACCAGGGAACCTCCAACGGGGAAAAGCAGATATTGTAAGACAGGGAATTGTCACATCAAGTATATTACATGCTTCAATAGCCAGGGGCTGATTAGTACAAATCAAATTTCTCACTAACCTGCCAGAGGCAGATAGTACACAATTGGGCTCTGTGGGTTCAGTTTGATTGTTGTAAAGAGATATTTACACTAGAGGTGCCATGAGAATATTAAAAAATACCATCTTTGTAGCAGTTAATAATAACGATTTTATATATATGTGTGTACATATGTGTTTGTATCTATACATACATGTATGTTTTAACCTCCCCGCCAGGAAAGAAATATATCCACTTGAAAACTACGCTCAGACTTGAAGCTTGAAGGCCAAATTCATCTTATGGGGGGTAGGGAGGAGACCAAAAAGGACTGGGAAAAAAAGAAAAACTCCACACTCTGTCCCCTATACTTTGGGAGCAGGATTTATTTGCGTCCTCTTTTCACTCTGCGTGTCTGTGTTGCACTGTGCCTTTGCTGCTCTTCCTACTAATATTATTCTACTGTCAAGTTCCTGGCACGCCAGAGTAGGAAAGAATTTTTCTGCACTTTGAGCTTGAGCTGGGCACTGGGAAATCCTCTTGTCCTGGATTTGTAGCAATGCGAGGCCATTCTTCAAGCTGAAGCCACTCTGCCTCTGCGCCCGGTATTTTGGCAATTGTTAGATCCAGCCCAGCCTTGGCTTGTAAGGGGCACTGCTTGATGTAGACAAAAAGTGAATTTCTTTCTTGCACCCCCATTTGAGGCTCTCTGTCTCTCAAAGAAAACAGAACGTGCTTTCATCCTGCCGGGCCCGGCAAAGAGATATTTCCCAGACTGCAAGTCAGCATTTGCCCACACGGTTGTTTGGCAAAATCTATTTTTAAAGGTCTATAAATGCTACCAATAGACAAAATGGGTGCTCTGTTTTTGGGGAAAAGGAGAGAATATGCACCCCATGGTGTGTTGTCAAGTTAATGAAGCGAGAGTCATTTCCTGCGCTTCATGTACCCTCTGGGAATCCTGAAGCCATGCACGCACAGTTATGCTACAGAGGCGGTGGATTCTGCCCTGGGGAGGAGGGAGGGTCCCGCCTGTCACTCTGTGTCCACCTCCAGCTGTTCTGGATTGTGCCAGTTCTGAATCTCAAGCCGCCTGTGACTCACATCTGCAGGTCACATGAGGCTGGCCATGATGACACGTGAGTCAGCGGCATTGGAAATACAAACTCAGAAATCAGGTTAGGCTTCTTTTGTTCTTTTGTTCCTCTTTCCTTGCAATGGGAGCAGAGTAGGGAGGTTTGATGAGTGTTTTATTAATCAGGAGTTTTGAAAAAACAAACTTGGGGACTTGGGGACACTGAAAAGGCCCAGATTGAAGTGAAGATATAAAAAGCCGGCTTTGTGCCTATCACACTCTCTGCCCCCAGCTTCCCCAGCTGCGCCTTTGCTCAGACGCCTGTCTGGGCAGGGTCACCCTCGGCCCTTACTCTCCTTCCCATCCCCTAGGCCCCATCCTTTCCTGTCTCTCTAATTCTACCCCCATGATTGCTTCTTCTGGTCACTTGTCGCCTCATCAGAGGCATTTCGAAGGCACCTGTCTGTTGCTTTACTAAGCAGTTCTTCAACTTCTCAGCAGTGGTTTTGTCCCTCGTCTCTTTAACTGGATGGTAAATTCTCCAGGGAACAGAACGATCCCCTATGTATCTTGGTTATGTAGCATAGGTGTATGTGTGTGCATGTTTATTTTCTTGTTTATTAATGATTTTAATAAGAATAATATATTTTCATTACATAAAAACTATGAACAGAGATAAGCAAAAATAAATTTAAAAATTAAAAATACAAATCTTAAAATGGCAAACATTGTTCATGTTAGGTATGTCAGTTCTTTGTTTTAATTTCAGAATATTACGGGGGTACAAACCTTTTGGTTACATGGATTGCTTTTATACAGTCTGAGTCAGAGTTATAAGTGTGCCCATCACTCAGATAGTGTGCAGTGTACCTGTTAGATGTGGATTTACTCATCCTCTTCTCCTCCCTCCCACCTGCTTGATTTCCACTGAGTTTTACTTCCATATGTGGGTGTATCAGTTCTAATATATATATTTTTATTACTCCATCTCAGTGATGGGAGTGGGGAGAGAGAGAGAAAGACAGAGATATTACAGAGTACCTGGCACTATTCTAAAGGCTTTCTATATATTAACCTTTACGGGATATGTGCCATGACAGCCCTTATTGTAAAGATTAGGAAATTGAGGCTCAGAGCTGCGAACTGACTTGCCCAAGATCATATAGCTAATAGGTGATACTGCATGATAAATGTAGTGTTTTGCAATGTGAATTTTTTTTCTACTTGACAACATGATAATCCATTCCTTGATTTAACTGGTGTTTATTAATACTTGGTATGCATCATGCCTAGTGTTGGGAGATTTTGCATAGAATAGTATTGGCCTCGGCTCTCATGAAGTGGGAGGAGGACAATTAAAAAAACAAATACGTGTGATGTGTGCTCTATGATAGGAGAAGTTCAGGGAACTGAGGGGGCCCAGGGCAGTGCCTAACCTAATCCAGAGGTGGCCCACGTATTTATTTATCATCGTTGTTCATGACTGCATTCTCTCAAGTAACTTTTTATATCAGAATCATTTTAGATTTATTAAGAAAGTTAAGAAAGTACAGAGAATTACTCTAGGCTTGTACTCAGTTTCATGTAATTTACTATCTTATATTACAATGGCTTGTTTGTCACAACTAATGAACCAATATTGGTACATGACTATTAACTGAACTCCACACTTCTAATCGGATTTCCTTACTTTATTCCTTAATGTCCTTTTTCTGTTCCAGGATCCCATCAAAGACACCATTTCACCTTTAGTTGTCATGTCTCCTTAGGCTTTTCTGAGTGGTGACAGTTTCTCAGACTTTCCTTATTTTTGATACTCTTGGCAGTTTTGAGGGGTACTAGTCAGGTGCTTTGTAGAATGTGCCTCGATTGGGATTTGTCTGATGTTTTTCTCATGGTTAGACTGCAGTTACGGGTTTTTAGAATAAAGACCACACAGGTGAAGTGCCATTCTCAACACATCATGTCCAGAGTACAGGCTCTCAACATGAATTATGATGCTGTTAGTCTTGATCATCTGGCTGAGGTCATGTGTGTCAGGTTTCTGTACTGTGAAGTTACTCCTTACTCCCCTAATTTGTAAGGTGCTCTTTAGAAGCAAGTCACTAAGTATAGCTCACACTTAAGGGGTGGGGAGTCACGTTGCATTTCCTGGAGTGGGGCAGGATTGCATTTGTACATTGCATGGGTGTTCCACAACTGATTCTCCAAATACCCTATTGATAGACATTGAGGTCTCCCATTTTATCAACTATTACAAACAATGCCACATGAACATCGTTTACAAATGTCCTTAAACCCCTCAAATTGTCTTCTTTAGAATAAGCCCCTCTATATAAATTTGGGTCAAAGGACAGAAATTTAAGAAAAAAAAGCTTTAAATTTATACTGGTAAATTACTTTCTAGAAAGGTGATACCTATTTGTACCCATGAGTGTCAGCTTCATCAAACCATAGCAATGTTTTACATTATTATTTTTAATCATTAATGATTCAATAAGCAGATAATTTAGGCATGTAGTGGGTACACAATTAAAAGAAGAACATAGAGCCAAAGTCCTATTTTGACTGAGAAATCAAAATTGTACTTCCTTATTTTACAATGAAACAAACTCAGGTTGACTAAAAAGTTAATTCGATGGGTATTTGCTGGGCCATGTGATGAGTAGGTAAATAGTCCCTACTCCCAAAGATATTTAAGCCTAGGGAAGAAGGCAACATGAAAAAGCTCAAATTATTCAACAGGAAAAAGCTCAAATTATTCCTGCAAGTCAAATAATACTTGCAATTCAAATTGTACTTACATTTATTCCATTAAAAATTCACAAAACACCTCTTTAGACTCTGTCTACATGACTTTTTATGCTGAAAAAAAGGTGGTGACGATTGCTTGAAGTATTTCTGTAGTGTTAAAATTTATTTAACATGAAATTTAGAGACCTACATAGATGGAGAGGTTATTGGTGCATGAAGAAACCTGTACTCCAAACAGAAATTGTTTATGTAAATATTGGACTCTGAACAGATCTTTACTGAGGAAACCTGCCTTTGTGAGTTCACAGATGCCAAATGGGAGGTGATTATGAAAGAATTATGAGTTCCAAAAGGTAGTGTTATGTGCACCTAAGTTTAGATTCCCAAAGGGACCAATTTACTAATACTAAGTGTTTGAGTGCTAAATGGGATATGGTGGAAACAGAACCACAGAGCTTCAATAAATATGAAAGTGAATTTTAAATAACTAATAGAAATGTGGCTGTTTCAAAAGATTGGGATTTGTTCTAAACCCTATACCTATTGGGGATGATCTTAATGTACTATATCTAGATAGGTTAAACCAGAAAAAAAATTCATACAGTATTAACAGCAAAATCTACTAGTTTTGTTGAACCTGACTGTGAAGAATTGATAAGAAATTGGGAATAATTTAGATTCAAGCAAAATCCAAATATTGATAGTAATTCCTTTCTCAGAGACACATTTTCAGCTGTTGTTCAGTGAATCCAATGACTTCCTTCTATTTTTTTCCCAGCGGTTCCTTATGTCTCTCTTGCACAGAGAACTGTTCTGTTGATGGCACAGTTTTAGAACATGCTTGTATCGGTATGGAAAGAGGTGAAATTTGAAAGCCATTTCATTAAGGTAAAAAATCCATAAAATTGTGGTTCTTCTATTTTTTCTTTATCCTTTGCTTTTTGGAAATGTACTATCTTCTTCAACAGAAAGACTGCATCTGTATTACGTGATGTTTTTGGGTTGTTGATTTTAAGAGCTCAAGTCTGTGCCCAGTGTAAAGTAAGGAGGACAAAGAGCTCTGGTTGTTCTCTGAAATGATGGCAGTTTTTTAGTTTCCAAATCTAGTTAAAAATCATTTGTAGTAGTACAGGTAAGTAGGAAAAGGACCAGTATTATAGTCTTTCTTTATGATGTAATTGTAGTGGTGGTCAGTATTGTGGCCTGGGTTCATGCAGTGAGTTTGTTCAGTGACAATGTCCAGCACGTATCCAGGGAAATAACACCTGAAAGGATCGATGGATATGAAGCCCACTTAGTGGTGACACTATGCCCTAGGACTGTACATGGCCCCTGTAAACCTAAAACAGTCTCACATCAGAATTCCTGCTTCAAAAAGCAACACTAGGTGCCCTCTGACATGGAAATCTGTCACCAGAGCCATTCTCCTTTCTAAAATGAGTATATGTGAAATGGAATATGTATGCTATCTGTGGAGTTTATAAGTCCCTTTAGGGATGAGGTTAAAGGTGTGTCATTATTTCCATTTTAGAAGGTGATCCTGAAATTCTTTGTTTATATCAGTAGCCTGTCAGATCCAGTCTGGTGAATATCACACTCTAATCTGTAAGTTGAATTTTTACTTTCCCTTCTACAAAATGGATTGGTTAATCTTTTTAGATATAAATCATTAGAAAAAAATATGTTTTCAGTGATTCAGACTTTTGTTTTTGCCAAGGTCCCTGTTTAACAAACATTAACTTTATGAGATATTCTAGGAAGCTACATTTTAGCCTATGGCTTGTGGACAGTTCTTTACATCTGGGGCTTTAAAGTTCATTTATTTCATTTTCAGCTAAGTTGTGTTGTACAGTCTGGAAGGGAATAATCTCAGGCTGAGGGTTTTAAGTGGTGAGCAACCAAGGACCCAGGTAAATAAGAATCGGGTCCCACAGACCGACTCTTTGTGAGGCTTGGACCTCGTTTGTCAGAAAGCCCAGAGAACAAGTCAGTTCTGTGAACTAAGTAAGTACAAACATTTAATAGATTAATTGAATTTTTTCACTTTCTTCTTTGTTGATGTCATCTGGTTTCATGATGCTGCTGTTATTAACCATACAATTACTGTTCATTTGATATTATCATTACCAGGTAGAGTTAATGAGTCAGTGAAGATGAGATGTTTCTTGTTTGTTTGCTTATTTGTTTTTAACATGGTAGAAGGAACTATAACATATTCTAAAACGGAAATCTAGGATGTGCTTTAGTCTGTTCTTCCTCCTTTGGCGATTGCCTAGTGAGGTAAGCTGAGAAATTCCAACTCATCTTTTAAGACTTAAATGAAATGTTACCTCCTTCTGGAGTTTCCCTGAAGCTAATGGTAGAGTTGGCACCTTTTCTCTTCCATGTTCCTTGTAGTATTTTCCTTAGTTCTTTGTTATAAGGTGGGGTTTGTTACATTGCTGCAGCTATTTACTACAGATCACTTGAGTTTCACAAGACAAGGGTGTTTTTTGTTTGTTTGTTTGTTTACCTCTGTGGATAAATGGAGGAGTGCATGGCAAATGAAGGCACTTGATACATCATGTTTGGTAAATTAATTACTGAATGAATGAAGACCCAGACAATTGTTATAGGTTCTGGTAAATCACTGATTACATTTTAGAAATTTGGATGAATTAGGGGAGTCTTGAGAACTTGGAGTTCTAGGGAAGATTCTAGGGAAGTAAAAGGATGTAAAACATATTTTCAAATCCATACAGTTATTATACACAGATTCTGGACACTTCCAAATGAGGGAAGATGAGAAGAGATGGCTTAAACTAGTGAGAGTGACCTTCTTTTCTTGTTGTTGAGAAGTAACATGCTATTTTTGAATAAAAGACCAAACTCTGAAAGTTCTTATTCTGTCCTTTCCTTACTCGTTACGTGTCTTTGAGCCTCAGTGTTCTCATAGATAAAACCGGGGTAATATCACCTACTTCTCGAGTTGTGAAGGTTAAATGATGATGTTGTATGTAAAGTTCCCAACATATAGTTAGTTAGATGGTAGCCATTATTAGCGTTGAATCAGAGATGTCACTAACTCCTATATTTGTGGTATTTATCAGTGAGCTACCCCTTACTCCTTTCCCTATCTGTAATTTTCAAATGAGATGGACATTTCCCAGAGAATGTTCTAACATGGGCAAAGACAGCAAAACCGCTGAGTTTCCCTACCACCATAGAATCCTATGACCATGATCATCTTTGAAATGTGCTTTGATTTTTTAGAAGGAGAATGTATTGAAATAAAAAAAAATAGTTATTGTTATTTTCTAAATGTTCTTTGACCCAGAGGGTAATAAGGTGAGATACACATTTCTGAGGATGCTCGTTGCATTTATGTGTTATTTTTGCCCATCTGTCAATGAATTAGTCTTTAATTTGGGCTGAGCCATTTTAGTATTTCAAAACAAACAAATGTATTTTGAAACAGCACAGAAAAATGTCATTATAGATTTTAATATGTTTACTATGCTTTATTTTGGGGGATTTTGATATGCAAAGTTCCTATTGAAATGCATAGGAGGATGCCGCCATTGATTTGAGTACTAAAAATAAGATATAGTCATGTTCTTCTTCCTCTCCGCCCCCCTTTTTTTCTTGTTTGAGTAATTGTATGGTAGAGAACTAAATGACAAGGAAAACAGAATGCTAAAAAGCAACACTGGGTAAGCTGCCCAGGCTGGGCAATCATTACCATGGACCCCATCCAGCCCCAAATAGCCTTGTTGAGCATCTAAGCAAGAGCAGCTGTGGAGGCTTCTCCCTGATACCAAGAGGGGACCCCTCGGGGAAGCCACAGGATGCCTTATAGCTGCCAAGGGCCGACCTTTGCTGGGCAGCAGACACGTTGTCTCCTAGTAGCTTTTATTTCTCCTATATGAAGGTAATGTCCTGGAGGGATGCAAGGAAGGTTCACTTCCCTGCCATTATCTTTCACCACTTCCCGACCTTCTAACCTTCTTTTATGTTTGTTTCTAAACTTCTTGCTCACATCTCCTTGTTTTCTCTAAGTGATCCCTGCCTAATGAAAGGGGTTATGGTGCTACTACTGCTCCATGAAGTATCCTCTTCTTTAGGTCTCTTGTACTCCCATCCCTTGTTCATGGTGTTTTGCATATCACATCTTCAAGGGGACCTTCCTTGTCATCTTCAGAGTTAATCCTTCTCTGCTCCACACTCCCTTAGCAATGTACATCTTAATCAGTCTCATAGAGGCTGTTTCTCTTCTCTACTGCCAGCTCCTTGAAGGCATGTCCTATTTGTTACCGTATCCTCCGGTGGCTACCTAGCATAACATTTGACATAGAGTAGGAGTACAATGACATAATGAAAGAATGCATAAATGAATGACCTGGAAAGTTGTTGGCCTAGGAAAAGACGTAAATTTTTCCAAAGTGTCCCTTGTTGCCTCTACCTTCCAAGCAGGGACTTTTCATGGTTCCTCAGACTTACTCTAACAATCCTTACTCAGAATACTCAAAGGTGCTGAAATTAAACCCAAAATAAGAACCAGAAGAAATACTTAGCAGAAACTTAATTTTTACTGGTTTTCCTGTCCCTTTGCAGCTCTTCCACTTCCTCAGCACACTTATTTTTTTAACCTCTCTGATGTCTTGATTTTAGATCTTGTAGGACCCATTTTGGCCACTCCAAGCCTCCCATGTGCCTCAGAAGCATTAGATAGTTTCTTTTGGACCTACCTCCGGCCCAAACTGTGCTTATGCATATAATTCTGACTTTGCAAAGTGCTATTGAGATGAATGGGATGTTTGTCAGGGCATATCCCTTTGGGACATTATGAAAAGGGACTGATCTTAAATAATAAAAAGTTGGATAATTGAATGGACTGTGATGATGAGGCAGAAAATATCACTATACAACAGCTCTGCTTTTCCTCCAGGGGAGAGAGAGGCAGAGAGATCATTTCTGCCCCTGGTAGAAATGTATTAACGCTTTCAGACTTGCAAAGTGTAGAGTGGGAATATAATACCCCAACAAGTGAATTTATGTTCAATGATTGGAAAGTCAACTACACATTCCTATCTTTCTGGATGAAGTAGACCTGCTGAGGTTAGGCAGAAATTTTGCTTATATTAGTAGGAAAAAGTGTTGAAGGGAGGCAATAGAATTTATTCCCTGGGTTAGTTTTTTTTTTTTTTTTTTCCAGTGAAAAGAAAAAGGAAGTTGGAGGCTGCAAATAGGGACTCTTGGAAATGATCCACAGTTCTACCTCTGGCTTACGGCCAATTTTACTTTGGGCAGAAGCGGTGGAACTTTTTGCCCCAATTTCCTGGTACAGATGGGATCAACAGCACTTTTGAATGCATCTGCACCCATTGCATGAGGATATTTTGAAGAGTAATCGGCTCCCTATGTCGGTGGAAGAAACACATTAAATAAATGAAAGCTGAATTTTATTTGTGAAAATACCAAGGAGGTAGCAAAAGTAAGATAAACCAGCAGAAGCTACACAGTAACCTTGGGGATATTTTAATCTTAAAATATCTCCTATCGTCCTCTCTCTCTGTTCTATGAAAAAGAGGCATCATTCTGCGGACCATGAAGTTGTGGTTTGTTGCTGCAGCAAATGCCCCTCATGGTACCCGTCTTGGTCTCTAGTCTTTTTAGTGACTTTGCTCAGAAGTGCCTCTTCGTTCTTGAGCATTCCCTAGAAGTCTATGCGTGTGATGTTTGCTACATGCAGGGGCTGGTACTTTGCCCCATTTGGGGAGCCTGTTTTTTGCTTGTTTTTGCATAATTTGGCATCCTGACTCATTCTGCTGCTTTCCACATCCTATTGACTGCCAACCTTCAGATCTTGGAAGTAGCAGAGTAGAACCCCAAACCAGACTGCTTGGTTGATATTTTGGCTCTGTCACTTAGTAGCTGTGTGCTCTTTCGCAGGTCCCTCAACATACCAGCATAAAGTAGATCTAAAACCAGGGCCTATATTATATGGGTGTCTTGGGGATTAGACATGCTAATGTATGAAAATGACTTAGAACAGTAGCCACTACATAGTAGGTACTCAAAACGTGATAGCAATTTTACCTTTTGGAATCATTTTTGTGAATCAGTTGTATCTAAAGGCTTTGCAATGCTTTTGGCTTATTTAAAATTAAATAAAATTGATTACCCTTTTTTCTGGATGTGGGCATACATTAATATGCAATAATGTCAATATTTAATGTTCATTAAGTTAGAAAAGATGTACCAAAAGTCTTACACATTAAGAAGATCAGAATGCATAAGCCATTTGCCTTATTGTCTTCTTGAAAAAATAGAATTAAAGTCTTGCATATATATGCGATCAACATTTAGATTTTAACCAACTTTGCAACTCTTTTTTGAAGATTCATGTCTAATTGTTATACTAGGGCATAGTTAGGATAATGCAATATTTAAGAAAATGAGCTTTGGATTCAGATAGCCCTGAGTTTGAATCCATGTCCTGCAACTTACTAGTTTTATGATCAGAGGCAAATCATTTAAGTTCCCAATGCCTATTGGTGTCTTCATCTATAAAACAGAGATACTAATGCTTATCACATGATTTATAATTACGGTAAAATGAGATACTTCATGCAAATAATTCTGATACCTGGAATGAGGAAAGTATTCTATAGAAAAAGCCACATTGCATAACTTGGAGTTGTACAATAGGTGGTCCTGATACAAAAATTGATATCTTCTAACATTATCATTATGATGATACAGCTAGGAAAAGTACCTGTGAGCCAAAAATACTTGGTCATCTGCTCTTTCTCTGCCAAGTGTGTAAGCAGAAACAAAATGGCCAAAATTGGTATATTAGATACTACCGGATGTTGTCTCACTTTAATTTCAGCAATTTATATCTGAGAGGTTTCCTGAGTGTGTATTGCATTTATTAATGACCAGGTCTGTGACCCTTATGAAACTTAATGGGAGAAAGGGCTGGCGTAATCTTTTCTTGCTGCATGTCCTGGTTGCCAGTGCTTGGTCCTGCCCGCCCCACCTCCCAGGCACGCGGGTATTGTAGGCAGCTCTTTCAGGAGGTGGCACCAGGACACCAGTAGTATTTTGCAAGAGGGATCCTTGGCTTTGCCTGTGGAGCAGAGAATGTGATCCCCAGCTGGGAGCCAAACCACAAGCATGTGAGCAGAACCTCGAGGTTGGTTTCTGCCCAAGTACATGTAGGGGAGTGGAAAAGACAGGGAAGCTTTGTGAAATGATGCAGCTCACATGCAGAGACAATTCCACAAAGTCCGCTGAGATACTCCGCCTTAGTTCCAAAGGAAAGAAATGCAGTGGCAATTGTTTTTTGTTTACCTAGGATCATCCCCATCAGAAGGAGAAACTGCTCATTCACTTTCTAAATCGGGGGGCGTAGGCAAGCCATTCAACCTAGATGAGCCTCAGTTTCTTCATTTATAAATTGGGACTAATAGTAACTGCTCTACCTATATCCTAGTGTCAGGTCCAGAGTTATTGCTCAACATTTGTTGTAAATATAGCCAATATGATGGGCTTCACCAGCATGGGCCACACATTTAGTTATGTCTCTTGTTATTCTGATTAGTCCACAGAGAGTCTCGGGTGCTATTATCAGCAGGAAGTCAAAATCTCCATGAAGTCTCTCCATCGTCTTGCAGATTAGATCCTAGTTGTTCCAGAAATAACTTGGGGTAGATTTAGTTCAGAGAACTCAGCTCTTTTTTTTTGTTTTTTTTTAAACACCAGGCTGTGGGGGGAGAAGTGGATGCAAAGCTGTCTATTAGCACTGCCGGGTAAGTTGCCACCACAGGGTGTCACTGTTGAATGTTGAACCCGTATAGCATAGTGGAGGCTGGTCCTCTGCTCTGCAGGGGCCTTTGTTGCTGCAGATCTCTATGCAGATCCAGTGATATTCCCTTGTTTGGGCTCCGAGTGACCATTTTCTTTTGTCCCACTTGCACCCTAAGTTAGTGCTCCTCACAGCAGTATACCAAGGACAGGGTAGTAGGTTCTAGGCAAGTTTCCGGTCTCAGCCAAGTCTATCTTTCCCCATGTCACCCATTTAGGCCCCCTTCTTGCGGGTCCTTCTTTTGGACCTTAGTTGAGACTGCTCCATTCTAACAGAGGGATTCCAATAGCACTGGACATAAAATAGAACCTTTCGATTTTTCTTTCTGGGGGTCTCCTTAGCCCATATGCCAATTTGTTCCTCTGTCCCTAGTGGACAGTTCTGCATAGCAAAGGATATTGGCCTCTTTGTTAGGCCACACAATTGCTTCTTTCCCTGAAGGAGCTGGTGCCCATGGGCCTCATGTTTCCATCACCAAAGAATGAGTTGCTTTGCTCATCCCAGACAGATGAGTGGCTGGCAGTTGTGGTTCCTGATACCCTGTGGCACATGAATGATTAAGTCATGCATCTGAAAATGCCTTCCAAACTGAAGAACCCTATATAAAAGTAAGCCATTATGATTATTAATAAATGGGCAGGGATGATTTATACACATGGCACAGGCAAGGCTAGCTCTTATAAACTTCAGGTGATAGCCAGAAAGCTGTCGGAAATAAAATGTTTTCGAGCCTCTCAGAGCATGCTGGGCCAGTAGGCTATTTTTCCTAATATTAAATCATGTTTCTTTTCTTTTTTCCATTCTCCATGTTCTCCTGTCACCCACTTTCACATCAGTTTCTCTTGCTTCAGCTTCATAAGCTTCCAACCAGTAGGAGGTGAGTTAGTCCAACAAACCAACCATTTGCATGGTAAGGAAGAGAAAACTGCAAACACATACTCCTGGAAGCAAAGTGAAAGTAGTAGTATTAGTCACTTACAATGCACCAGGCACGCCTGCTTTATCTATCTCATTTAATCTTTGAAACAAACTCAGGACTTCCTTTTTACATAGAGGAAATGAGATGAAGAGGCTGAGCTTTAGGGACAGGACCAAGTCCACACAGCTCTTGAGTAGCAAATACAAGAGGCAAACTTCATCCTTTGTGGTTGTTTTCTGTTCCAGCACTCCGCCTGGCTTCTGGAAAGGGAATGGCCCCTATTTTAAAAAAAAATTCACAGAGCTTTCAGACGTTTTGGCACCAGAATAATTGAGAAGGAACTCCAGGCAATGACCTTAATTCTTTCCTACCAAGCTTCACTTTCCCTTTAGGGTTTTCTAATTTTTATACCACTACAGCCACCACGTGTAGGGAAGAGTCTGCCCAACTGGCCAATACAAATGTTCTTTCTTCTCCTTGAAGCACCTGTCTAATGTTAACAGCCCGGAACAGTGAGACTCTGATTCTTAGACCCCATGTGTTTGTGGCCTTCTCCTCTTCAGAGCAAATTGCTATAGGCCTTTGTCAGGGAAATCTTAGAACATGCAGTATCCTGAATAATCAGGCTTGAGTACCTTAGCAAGAAAGGCTGACTTTTATTTTTCCCACTGGAATTCTTCTTTCTTAGGTTCTCTATGAAATTCTAGCTTCTGTGATTTATCTGCAATAAGATGCCATCCTACTAAATACAATTTCTCATTTAAAAAATCATTTTGTCAAAATGTCATTTCTTTTTATTTAAAAAAATCTGTAGTTTATTTAAAAAAATCTGTAGTTTCTCTCTAATGTAAATAGGATTTTTTTTCCTTTGCTGCCATTTATTCCCCCCTTTTTTTTTTGGGGTTGCTAATGTTTCTCTACCTATATGTAATTTTTGTTATGCTTTTTCTCATTCATCTCTCATTTCTAAAAGAGCATGCTCGGGACACAAGCCCGAATTTAGACTCACTTATGCTACTTATTAGCTGTGTGATCTGAGAAAAGTCACTACCCATGTCTGGGCTTCAATCTGTGAAATGGGAGAATAGCATTACTTCCCTGGGGGCAGAAAGGGGACGGACTAGATAATTCCCAACTAAGGGAGCTGTGGTTAGTTTCTCTCAGGGTGTTTTCTGTCTTCTCTTGTATTTCTTTCAATCTTTATTGATCAGTACCTTTGGTTTTTATTTATCTCTTTCCTATATTGTTGTCTAATGAGTACTTTTACTTGTACATCTTGCTATTTCCATTTGTTGAATAAACGAATGGATTTGCCTTCTTTCTACTTTCCTACCTACCACGACCACCACCACTCTTGCAACCCCTGTTACCATTTACTGTATACCTCCTATGTGCCTGACTTTGTGCTAAGTGTAAAACATGACCTCAGGAATGGGGGTATTAATACCCACATTTTGTCCATGGGAGACTGAGGCTCAGCAAAGTGAAATAACTTGCCTGAGGTGACACACTAACAAGTAGTGCAGCCAGGCTTTGGACCTGGTCCCTCTGACTCCAAAGACCATCCTAGCTTTTGTGGCATCCCAAGAGCTAATATTTATTGAGCACCTACCACTTGTTAGCCACTTAGCATATATCACCTCTTTTTAATTCTTCCAGAAGTCTTGTAAGTCAGGTATTATTTTTCCATTTTACTGCTGAGGATAATAAAGCTTAGAGAGAGACGTTAGGTAAGTATGCCAGAGGCACACCGCCAATAAATGTTCTCAAATCCAATGTCAGATGACCGCCTTCTTGCTTCCTTTCTGTTCTCTGCTTTGTGAATGAATCAGTGAGTGAATGGGTCACCTTCCTTTCTTTCTCTTTTCACTATTCTTTGCTTCCTTTATTCTCTTTCTTCTTAAAATTTATATATGACTTTCTTTTTTAAATTAAAAATGTAAACCATGCTGGAGGTTTAAAAAAAAGTTGGATATACAGAAAAGCACAAATAAAACAGGGCCAGTCCTTAATAACCTTCCACCCAGAGGTAATCACTTTCCTTCCTTTTTTTCCCTCCTTCCTTTCCTGCCCTTGCCTCTGTGTCCTCTTAGCCAAGAGTCACATTCCTTCTCTACCTCTTCCAGCACAAACTCCCTTTGGGGGTCCGAGTTTCCCTGCTGTGGCGCTTGGCACAACGTGTGACACACACATTTGCAAAACTAATCAACTGTGGAAGGGACAGGGAGTCCCAGCACAAGCTCAGAAAGGCAGCGGCCACCGCAGCAGCAAATTCCCTTTTGCAGGCCCTAGAGGTGGGGGTGAGCAGGCAACTCCCTGTCACTGAGCCTCAGCTGCCCCTCACTGGGACTGTGGAGCAACAGAGGCCCTAGCAACGGAAAATGCCACCGGACACTCCACGCGGCGGCATGTGCCGGGCTGCCTCTGGGAGTCTTTCGTTCTAAGCCAAAGTTCAGCTGAAGGGCAGTAGCCAAGCCAGAAAGTCATGTGGCTCCCATGTTGGTTAGTGTGTCACTTTGAACAGCTCTTATCTGATATTATTATGACTAACCCAGTGCTGACAGCCCAGGGCAGATTATAGGGGCCATGTGATGATTATTTAAGGCATCACTGAGTGCACTGTGTGGCTTAGATTAACCTGTTCTTTCCAGGATCACTTTCATGCATGAGTTTGTCCTCTTGAGAGTCTGGGTAGGGAGGGGAGGAAAGAGAAACAGAAAAACCCATTGAACCCTGAAGGGTGCTCTTGGTTCCCATTTGGATGTCCTCTCAGCAATGGTATATTTTTGTCCCCATAGCTTGAGAGGTATATGCTCTTCTGGCTTAAAAAAAAAAATCAAATCAATGATGAGGGTTGTTCATATTTCAAAACCTTTCTTTTCTTACACCTTGTACTGATAAAATTCTATGCCTTTGTTGTTGTTGTTGTTGTTAAGGTTGATCTTTAAAATATTAGAGAACCACATTGAAGTCCGAGCTAGAGAAATAGTCCTTCAGCGTTGCACCTAAATGTCAGCGGTGAGAAGGTGCTACAAGCCCACAATATGATTGACGTCTTGCATGGTGCAAAGCAAACATAAGAAATGCTATTATTTATTATTTATATGGTGCCCTGAGTATACATGGAATGGCACAATGGTAGGCAGCTGCGTGAGGGCTGCTACACTAAAAATCCAATTCAGAGCCAGTCACATGGTGGAGAAGGATTTTGTCCTGCTCGAAGCCATGATGGCCATATAAATATTCTTTATGTTTCTGTGGAAAGGAATTTCAAACCTGATATGGAGACTTAAAAGTAAATAAAACAGAGTATCTGGACAAAAACTCAGACGACATCATTTAAAGGTTTTCCAGGGTGCCAAAATGTAGATATGTTCATTGTGGTACCCTGGAATGACAAACAATGGAGTCTGCAAACCTTTGGAGATATTGGACGATGGCCGTGTTTTGAGGATTTCCTTGGTGAGTTTAGGTCCTGGCAACGCTCAGCTGTAAACCTTTGTTTTGGAGTTGTTAAAAAATTTTATGAGAAGAGCCTCAAAAAGGTTTGGCCTTGAGCACAATGAGTGCTTATTAAAAGGTGGCAGGTATTATGCTAGTAGTTATTCTTGCTGTTATTATTTGTAGGCAACTCTGAAAGTGAAGACAGGAAAATTTGAACACAGACTTGAAATATTGGCATTTCCAGCCTGATTTCAACTTTTCCCCACTAAGGTTAAAGCCATTCTCAACCATCTCTCCTCCCATAAGGGGCGCCAAACTTCTTCCTCTCAGTAAAGTGCCTATCACTGATTCTGTCTGCATGTCACTGCATTCAGTAGTGTTCATACTATGCTGCTGCAGAGGAACTAGAACTACTTCCAGCAAAGTGTGAGTGGGAGGACCCTAGGAGGCACCATCAGCCTCAATCCTATTGTTCCAAGTAATTCTGCTCTGGCCCAAAACTTGCACACACTGCTCAACTATACAAAAGGCTTGTGGTTAACTGGGGATACATTCTTAGATGGTGGTTGAAGGATATAAAATATAATTATCTATTATAATGTGAGCATATCCTTGGGGATTTCATCTTTCTGCCTTGTTCAAGTTATCCAAGTTTTCATTCTATCATATACAGCACATTCTGTCTCATTTTGTCTACTGCAATGCTTTGGCACCTTTTACAGATTGGTGCTCTGTGACCCCCTCAGGTTGACCTAACATTTAATCCAGTTTTGGTGAGCTACTTAATTTATTAAGTTACCGATTCTTTTTGCATGCCTATCTTGTGCCGGGTACTCTTCTAGGGCCTGGGAATATAGAAGAAAAAGAGCTTGGAAGCCTAGAATAAATTTGCTGCCTCCATTCTTCCACTAGAAACTGTGAATTTTCCCTCTAAGGAAAGTCTACTTAATGGCAGCTGCATACAAGAACAATGACCCTTGGGAGAGTAAAACACCAAACCTTGGAAATAGTCCTACACTTTTTTCTTGAAGTGTCTTTGTTCTCATGGGTCAGATCAGAGCTGATATTCAGCTGGGGTGCACCATTACAGCAGTATTCGTTGTCAAAATATGGAAATGCTAGTTGGGCAGTAGCTGCTGCCTAGACCAAAGGACTAATGCTTGTCAGAGCAGGGCCCCTAGCACACATTCTGATTGGTTGGTGTCCATTTCCATACTAGTTGTTAAGGGTATAAGTGGTTTTGAGTCATAGCACCATTCTGTTCCACGGTATCGGAGTCAATCATACTGAATTTTGATTGAAGACAATGTAGTATATATGGAGAGCCTGGGCTGGATGAAAATTCCATCCCTTCTGATGTGTGTGGCCTTGGATGAAGCATCTTCAATACTTTAGTTAGGGTAGATGGGAAGAATGGTAATAATGCCTAGACCCTAGGCTGCCTGGGGCTAATGCAGGGATAAATTAATTCAGGCACACAAAGCACCTAGAACAGTATTTCAAGGTGATAAGTACTCAGGAAGGATTACATATTTATTCCTATTTTTATTAGAAAATTTGGTTAAACTCAAGTTCAAATTTGATTTTAAGAAAAAGCGAAACAGATCCAATTACCCTCTTTTCCAACTTCAAAACAAACATAAGAAAGGGCCCATAAACCTTTTTCATGATGGATGTGAAAAAAAATGTATATGAAGTTCTTATTTTACTGGCATGATAACAAAGATCTTTGAAATATCTATGTGTAGGAGATACACACTGTCCCTAACTTAAAAGGGTTCGACTTAGGATTTTTTGACTTTATGATGATGTGAAAATGATACAACTTCAGTAGAAACCATACTTTGAGTACCCACACAACCATTCTGTTTTTCACTTTCAGTACGGCATTTGGTAAATTACATGAGATATTCACCATTTATTATAAAATAGGCTTTATGTTAGGTGATTTTGCCCAAGGATAGGCTAATATAAGTGTTTTGAGCACATTTATGGTAGGCTGGGTTAAACTATGATGATTGGTAGGTTAGGTATATTAAATGCATTTTTGATTTACAGTATTTTCAACTCACAATGGATTTATCGGGATGTAACCCCATCATAAATCAAGGAGCATCTGTATGTGCATAAGTGTTTTCATGAGAGGGATCATGTATTCAGTAATTATTTATTTGTTATGCTGTTATGTGCATGGAGGAGATGAATGACAGAGAGCCCCTGCTGGCAGTGAGCTCCTGCCTATGGGAGAAACAGACACACAAACTGGTGATTATAATGCTCTGGGTGCAGTAGGAGCCATGCACATCAGACACTTGTGCCTGAGCAGAAGGACCTAACTTGGCCTCAAGGGGCCAGTGAGACTTCCTGGAAGAACTAACATCTGAGCTGCCTCTTAAAGGATGAAGAAGGTTAGATAAGGAAAGAGGGCCCAGGAAGGGATTTCAGGTAGAGTTTGAGCAAAATCATGCTAAAAGGAGCCAGATGCAGGGCATTCTCTTGGAAGTCGGAAGCAGGAGTGAGAAGAGGTTAGGCTGGAGTCATGGGCTGGGGCTGGCTCAAGGAAGCCCTTCCCTCCATGTTCAAGAGCTTCCTCTAGGTAAATGTGGAGGTGCTGAAATGATAGATGCCAAGGTGGAGTGTGGCCAGAGTCAAGTTTTAGAAAGATCACTGGCCTGAACTGGGGCATTTATAGCAGAACATAAAGGAAGGAACAGATTTAAGGATGATGAGGAACTAAAGGTGTGGACTATGTTTTTGGTTTGGGTAGATTGGGTTCCTACTTTCCAGCTGAGACAGAGATCACAGACAGAGAAGCAGCTGACATTGGGGAGGATGTTAAGGTCCATTTTGCATATTTTGAGTTTCCTGGACCTACAAGATGCTGGAGATCAGCAAGTGGCTGGCTCTGAGGCAGAAACGGTGCAGTCTGGGCTGGAGACATTCATCCTTGTAGCAATGGCAGATAAAACCTGGAGAGGCAATGAGATTAGCCAAGAAGAGTGAGAAGAACATGCAAAATGGGCTGAGAACAGAATTACAGGGAACACCAACATTGAAAGATTGGAACCCCATGAAACAGCACTCAGTGAGGCAGAAAAACCAAGAAAATGCAGCATGACTAAAACCAAAGTCAAAAGGGTCAGGTAGAAATGCAATCATGCACAATGAATACCACTCTCCTACCACGCTTCTTTGGTAACATTATAGTTTGGAATTTTATAGATGCCTTGACTGGGAGTTCCTTTCTTTCTTTCTTTTTAACTATTTTCTTTTCCTTTTCTTCCCTCTCTCCCTTCCTTCCTTCCATTCTTCCTTCCTTCTTTTCATTTTACTACAGGTAACTGTCTAGTACTAAACCGATTTTCCCCCCTTTGCCTGTAGACTAAACCAAAGTATAAAGCTGGACATGAAAAATGATCCTGCTCTATCTCCTCACAGCTCACCCCTTCTGATGAAAACTAGACTCATGAAACCTTTCGTTTGATGCCTGGCCTGAGTCGAGGTCAGTTCTTCTTTTTAAATGAATCCATTCCATTTTCTCTCATCATCCTGAAAATATGTCCCCTTCACTGCTTTTCACATCCTTTTATGAAATGTTTGTCCTAAATCTCTTTTATTTTGAGTGGCACTTATAAACTAGTCTAGCACAGAGCAGATGTATTCATTTAATAGTTTGCTCTGATGGCTCCTTTAAGAGGCTTTATAATCTTTATATTTTACCATTGGGTTTGGAATTTTATGCTCCTTTAACAGGTGTATTACCTTCATCAGATGTTTTCATTTTAAGCTGTTGACTTATAAACACATGGCCTGTGGGGATTTGTGTGCAGACAATTTATTCACTTACAGATTTATTCTCCTATTCATTTTTATATTTAGTGCAGGATACCCTAGATTGATTGATAATGACAGTTCATTGGTAAAAACGACTCTTTCAATAACCAAAATAATTGTTTCCTCCAGTAGATGATGGGTCATTGAAAAATCCTTCATATTGAGAAGATTTTTAGAAAAGTTAATTAAAAGCAAAATGCTTTCAGGCTCATATTTAGTTCTCCAGGTTTACATTTTAGGAGAAAATAGTGCTTATGTATTTCTTTTGACAACACTTGATGGTTTGTCTTTTAAACTCTTTAATTGTTCAAGTAGTTCCTACTTTTCAAAAGATAATGTGTTTTGCCTGAAACTGGTGTGTTCTGATCTTAGGCACCATGAATCCATCACAATTCTAAAAGGGAGAGAAAAAAACCACCTTCTTTCTGTTTGGTGTATGGAAGGGGCTGAGGCAGGAGAGTCTTATGTGAAAACTGTGTGTGACTGGTGAGCTAGGACAGGCAGCCACATCCCTGTGACACGTTGGTGATGTGGACTAGGGGAGGAATTCAGTGAGCAACTATGTGAGGAACTTGGTCCTGCCTGGTGTGATGCCGTGTGGAAGTTTGTGTATGCAAAAGGTAAACTGTCCCAGCACCTTCTGACTGGATGCCTGTCTGAGAAAAGAAATAGAATAGAAGAGTTTTCATTTACTTTTTGCCTTATAGACACTTGGGCACCTACTGTGAACTTTAATTGAGCAGCCCTACCTTCAAACAGTCTTGGCAATCCCTGAAAATGGAGTAGGGAGTGTGCTAGGAGAGGTAGGGCAAAGCATTTGTTTGCACAGAGAGAGGGGCCAAGAAGTTTTAAGACTGGTCCATGTAGGGTCCTCCCTGTTTTTAATATACAATGAATTTGATGGTCAAACCAATTGCCTGTGACTGATTATCTTCATGATAGAACCACCGTAAGTGATTCAGCATGGTTTTCTATCATTCCTACCTGTGCCCAGGAGAGGCCAGGACTGAGCCAGCATTGAGATGGAACTGCCTTTGCTTCCTGCACTCAGAAATGGCCTCTCCCCCTCATAAAGGGTGAGCATGTCGGCCAGCTTGGGCAGGAAATGGCATGATCTCTCCTTGCACTTTAGGTTTTGGCCCTCTCAAAGAAAATGATGTAGCTTCAAAAAGAACAAAAAGAAAGAACATCTGAAGAAGGTGTTGAGGGTGGTAGTAGACTTAAGGGAAAGGAGGGTGACAAAGTATCTCAAAGGTGAACTTTTTGGGAAATATTTTATCTCAGGGAAAAGAATGGGATGGTTCTCTTCCTTTTCCGTCTCAGGAAGTCAAGTTAAAATTTTACTTTAGTGCCATTGGAGCAGTTTGGGAATCTATTTCTAAATATATGCAGATCAGAGAACATTCCCTTCCTTCCTTCTTATTCTGATAGCTCTATGATGGCACTTCTTTTTTTAGCAGTCATTTCATTTATTTATTTTTTTTTGTGTGTTCTTTTGTTGACTGTTTTCCCCACAGGATTGTGACTTCCTTGAGAGGAGCACCCATATCTTACTCACTTTTCTGCTTGTACCACTAGCGTTCTAATCACAGTACAGCAATATTTCTCATATTAGGAACTCATTGAATGGATGAATAAGTGAATAAATAAATGAGTGACTGAGCATGTGAAGAAGTTACAAATGGAACAGATAATGGAGTAAGATTGTTTTCCAGTGGGTGAGTTAAGTGTACAGCCTCCTTCCTCGGTTGCCTCTGCCGACCCGCAGACAATTTAAGCCTCTCGACACGATTCCATACCTCATTTTACCCACCTATTCAATATCTCCAGTAATACTTCCCCAACACTCTAAGCCATGATGAGACTCAGTTGTTAGGGATAAAGAGCCCTGATATCCTTTTGCCAAAAATAAAAAACTAAAACTAAAACAACAAAACCCAGAGTACTGAAAGCTCTATTATTTTCAGAAAAAATAATCTGAGGTTGTACAGCACCAGAGGAGTTAAAGGCAGCCAACAAAATGAAAAACAAAAGCTCCGGGGAAAAGTCAAGAACTAGAAAACGCAATAGTTAGCTGATAAAATGTCTGCTTCGGTTTCGGCCAACTTCCTTGAACCTTGCCCCATTGCAGTGGCCCCAGTTGATGTGGCAAAGAGGTGTCAGTGATAAATCACCCTGCCATGAAACAGCACAAACTTCAGTAAATTGCGTGTGGAAGCCAGAGGGGGGACAATACCGGGGTAGCACGGGCAAGCCAGCAGGCCTCCGTGGCCTTGAATGTTTATCTCTCCTTAGCCACAGGATACCTTCTGTTCATTCATAGATGGAAAATGAGTTGGGCGTTTTTCATTGAAATGTTCCATTGTATCTGTCAGGAGTCAACCAAACCAACACACAGAAAGCTAAAGTGCTAGCAGCAGCCTCCATCTCAGACCCGGAGAGTTCAGAGCCTTGCCGTGGACAACCGAAATAATCTCCAGGTTTTGCTCCCTTTTGTTTTCAACCTTATAAAATCAAAGGAAAGTGAACTAGCTGAACTAATAAAACTAATCCTCTTAAAACATAACAGAGTTTAAAAAAAAAACAAACAGCGATTGTGTGAACACATCTACTCCACTGCTATTCCTGGCGAAAAGAAAGGAGGAGAAACCCCTTGACAGCTATAGAAATTCAGACCACACATGGATGTGTACCTGCATATTTTGGTGAGAAAGTGAAATTGTCTTGGAGATGCTCTTTTCTCGATGTGATGGGATGTTGAGAGCTCCCCGTCTTCCGTTGGATACCAAAGCTAAGCAATATACTTTGCCCCAGCTGGAATCAATTTCTGTTTGAGTGCCAAACACCCGGTCCATTAGAGGCCTATTTCTAACATGCCTAACATTTCTGCCTCACACTCACTGAAGGAGCTAAGGTGTTTGTTTGTATATCGTTTCCCTTCTTAGGCTGCAAATTCCATAAGGTCAAAATCCATCTTTGATTATCTGGGTGTCTTTCCCTGTTCTGACCTCCTTCTAACATGGTAGGAACATTTCATGAACATTGTGCATATTCAATCAATATTTGTGGGATGAATGAATGATATTATATCCCGTCGCTGGGTAATGAGCAAGGCTCGAACATGTAGAATGTGCTCTCTAAAACTTCTAGCACCATACTCTAGTTTTGGGCCAGCGGAGGTATTCTATTTAGGTGAATGCCATATTTTCTTGAACCCCCAGAATTATTATTATTTTTCTTTTCAGGATTCAGCTTCTATTTGAAAGCTGAGTCCGAATACTCCCCCCCCCCCCCCCCCCACCCCACTGCCGTAAACTGCGTGTCATTGTCGTCTCTGCCCCCCCCGCCCCCCAACACACACAACTAATCCAAGCAATATGCACCAGGAAAACCTCACTGGCTTTCAATAGGCTCCGTGTGTATGCCTTTTCCAATAAATTCCAGAAGAGCCCCACACAAAGTGTGCTTATCTTGTTAACTCCTCCCCTGCCACCTGCCTGTGCTTGATGGCATATGAGCATTTTCAGACAGTTCTGTTGTCGCCAGTGAAATGTCAAACAAAATGGGCTTCCGTGTGCCTGGGGGCCTTTACACTATGAGCCGCGTGGCACCCTGGTGTCTGCTGTGTCGTGCGTTTTTGATGTCAGGGCAGCCACATCAAATCCCACGCCTGGCTCAGGCTGAGAACTGGAGAAGCCGGAAGAAACGTAGTTTTAAATTACAAGGTGTTTCACCTACACGCGTTTCTCTCCGCGGAGACTTTCCGGGGAGTTGAGTCCCTTCTCATTCGGTTCAATTCCTCACAGTCCCGCCGCCCCGCCCCCCACACGCTTGGTTATCTGAGGACAAGAGTTGGGTTGTTTACTGTTTTCCCAGGGTACAAAGTCTTGAAGAGTTTAATTGTGAATGTAATCTGAAGAATCAAAGTCAGCCCCATTCCTCAGAAGAAAGGGGTGAGTGTGGGAGAGAGGAATTGTTCGCGCTACGCGGTGCTCAAAGTGGTGTAGCCTACTCCTTTCCCTTTGAGAAAGGTGGTAGGAGGAGGGTGGGTGGGTGCCCTGGGGGACTCAATTGTCCTTGTTATAGAAGAAACCCTAGTCCCGTGGGTTGTGCCCTCCTGGCTCCTTGCTGTTTACTGGGGGGAAAGCCCAGGCTGGGTGCTGTGGCTGGTGTATGCTCCGCAGAGATTGAATCTGGTTGGAGAAGGCTCCTCACAGCTGGAACTGGCTCGTAGAATAGGAAGAACCTCTCCGCTTCTTCCAAGCAGGAACCTGTGTCTGGCCTGGCTCCGGTCATGTCAGTAGCAGGGCAAGCAGGAAGGAACAGGCTAGAAGCTGAGGGATGGCTCTGTAGAAGATGGGAGACCACATAAAGGAATTCCAGCAAGAATTTCCACAATTTTCCCTTTTCTGGGGTTGGGGGAGGATTGGGATTGGAGACATAGGACGAGGAAAGTTGGGGTGGGAAGAAGAAAACATAAGAGGAGTAATAATTTCAGCGCTCTTCATAGACAGCTTTAGGATTCAGGAAAAAAATGAAGCTTTGATTTATCCAAGGATTGTATCTGAACCAAGTCACCCAGGGCCAAGAGGCATTTGCTGGCCCCCTCACGGGTTCCATTTCCCTCAATACGTCACCAAGCTGCTGGCCATGAGTTTTCTGCAATGTAGTGGTTTAGTGGTAACTGATGGCAAATTGAAATTTTGACCACAGTATAAACAAACTACCAGCATGAGAACTAATACGGACATTAACCTGGGATCCATTTTTTTTTTTTTTTTTTTTTAGAATTTAGATAGATCAAGTCATAGCAGCCAGAGGCTCTTTTCCAGGAAAAGTCCTGGTAATTCACACTGAGTTAGTTCATCACTTGCCATGGCAGAATACATCCCACCGGTAGAAGCTTCTCTCCACCTGATCTTAGCCAATACGACTATATTTATGATGCTCCTTGGAACATTTTATGTTTTATCTTTTCAAATCAATAGATAGTTTTTGACAGATTGTGATGGGATTTCTTCATGCATGCCACTCTTTTTGATGAGTTAAAAATTACAGTCTCTAAAATGATTCCATTTAGATTTGGTCCTATGTGGACCTCAAGGGTCAAACAAAGCAAGCCAGACCTTTGGGGTCCTCGCTCTTTTCTCAGCCTCTCCCCCACCTAGTCCCACTGACTTGTTGAAGGTGCTGGCTTCTGTTACGTCCTCTTGGCGGGATCTTTCATTAGCAAGAAACTTACCGTGCTGACTGGGTTCTTCCAGTCTGATCCAAGTTTCAGGTACTTTTTCTTTGTCCTCCATTTGCTGTCTATCTGTGGGCTCTGCTAAGCTACTTTATCAGTGCATGAAAAAGGGAGAACATTCTGTCAATGACAATATTTTATCTAGAGCTCCTGACCAATTAGTGTAAGGGTCATCACTCAAATCCTATTTTCTGTTAGTAAGAGGATGGACTTTTTTTGAGAGCTGAGGCAAGAGGAGAGAATCACCATTCATTTATTGGGAACTTAGAATAGAGATTGAGCTGCCTCTCAAGGGGCTTCACAACTCACTTCTTTTTCAAAGAAAAGAAAAACATCTCATTTTATTAGAAGAAAAAAGTTATTTCAAACTGCAAAAGTCTTCCTTGCAGCATGATACCCTATAAGATTTGGGACTTTGGAGATTTTTCTAGACCATCTGTCTATCTTAGAGATGAGGAAACTGAGGTCCAATGTATTTGCATGAATTCATCCAAACTCGTGCATGTGATAAGTGGAGAATTTGAAGCCAGATTTTTAAGGCTCCATGACTGATCTTTTTCTAATGTGATTGTACAAAATGCATTTGCTGAGTATAGCTAGCAGTATGCTTGGTGATGTATAGGCTGTAAAGAATGTGGATATACGGTTGCTGCCCTTAATAAGTTTTATGATTTTTTTTTTAAATTAGGACATATCCAATTGAAGAAATTAGAGAAGGGTGAGGCTTGATTTATAATCAAGTGCTAGAAGGTACAGTGTGGATAGGACCAGCGTTTAATATTAACCATTTTGGGTCATGGTTTATAAAATAGATGGGTCCTCAAATAAGTCCCACAAAACCAATAGAATAGAGCTGTGCAGAGGGACTAGCCGAACACAGAAAAGCAGGGTTAGTGTGAACTACATGGACAGGAATGGCAAATCCTTGGCACATAGGCCTCTTTGTCGCGGTCTTCATTCATGGGGGACATCACTTGATTGCAGTACTTTTCCAGAGTTCAAAAATGATCAAATCTTTTTAAATTTTTTTTTAACAATTTCTGGTAGTCAGCCTGAAATAGTTAGAATGGGCAGGAGAGGATGAAATCTATTTGCTAACTTCCATATTGGGAAAAAAGATCTTTCCAGCCAGACTGATGGGTTCATATTTTAATATTAGGAGATAAAAATGTACAAACCCTACCTTTGGTAGTCATAAGTAATATTTGTCATGATGACCAATCATTGACTCAAAATGTTGACATATAATCTGTTTTGGATTTAAATTATTTTTTGTCATGGTGGACCTCCCCAAATCCAACACTTACTGCAGTGCCTGGTACGTATTGGGCATGTAGTAAATATTTGTTGAATGAATGAAACTCACAGAGGAGTTAATTGTAGCCTTGAAGAGGTAAAAAGCCAGAGTTTTATAAGCTGAATCCATCCAGCTCCTGCTGGGACAGGAGCCAGGGAGTAGTATATCCACAATATATCGCAATGCACAAACCACCTTCTTCTGTAAAATTGGAATCAGCAGGGCCCTCTGTTTCCTGCCATGCACATTTGCTCTAAATCACAACATTAATTAATTGAGAAAATTTATTTTTTAAAAAAAGAGTAGCCATTTTAATTTACTTGTTCCCATGACTTTGGATATCTTACCAAATTCCATCCTACCAGAAATACTATGACTGATTTTATTTTCAGAGACTACGTTGGCACTTTTAATTTCAGTTATTAATCAGTGAGTTTGTAAAATAGATGGGATCAGGGGTTTCACTCATTATTTCAACTGCTCACACACAAATTAACAGCATTTATTAAGCATCTAATCTTATGTGGTATTCTATTAGGCAAAGGTGAGGATACAGAGAAGGATGGGATGTGGTTTCTCATCTCAAGGAGCTGAGAATATAGGAAGGGCAGTGGCAAAAATCCGCCACTTACAGCATGTATGCATTCCATGGTAGCTACTCAGTAAGTACCATAGATATCACCTTTTTCTATTCTTTATATCTTCAATGCAGGGTTAGCAAATACATTTCATTTCTCCTGCCTGTTCCAATTGCTTCATAATGGCTACCTGCAGCTCATTGTGAAAAATTTTGAGGCCATTGGTGGATTCTGGGGAAAAGGGCAGCAATCAGTGAGTGGTATCAGTCTATGATCAAAGAAGAGTGAGGCAGTTTGTGCTAGGAACAAGTACACAGTCTTTGTACTGAGAAACAGGCTCTCAGGAATATTTCCAATGTCTTTACCTAGTTCTGATTCAGTAGTTCATATGTTTTCTTTTGTTCCAACGTGGAATCCCTAAATCTCATGTTTTTTAAATGATGTGAATTCAATTAGATCCAACTGTCACTTCCAGGGGATTAAAGAAATAGTGAAAGAAGACCTTTGAAGAGCTTAATGATAATGTTATCATTAAAAAGTTATTTTAGTTATTTAAAAATGTTGGTGATGATAACTAACATTTGTATATTACTTTGTAGTTTACAAAGCACTTTCACAAATTGGAAACAACCCAACTGTCTATGAATGGAGTATTGGCTAAATAAATCAAGGCACTTTCATACAATGGAATACTAGGCAGCTATTATATAGAATGATATAAATCTTTATTTGCTCATATGAGATACGAGATAAAACACTCATGATAAATTTTATTTAAAAAGCAGATTTCAGAGCAGTATATTGTATGTATTTAACTAACTGTTTAAAAATTATATGTTCATACACACACACACATATATTGGCATCTGATAATGGCATAGAAAGAAATCTGGAAATTTATACAAGAATATTCTAATAGCGGTTCTTACTGTTTTCTGAAATATAGGAGATTTTTGCTTTCTTCTTTCTATCTTTCTTCATTTTCTGCAAGCCTTCTTCTGTTAAAATAAAACAACAATAATAAAGTCATCCATTTCAAAACGTAAGCACATTATCACATATTAGGATTACTTGATCCTTACAACTGTGCCAAGAGTAGTTATTATCCATGTTTTACAAACAAAGGGTGAGTCCACATTAATTGCAAGTACTTAGCTTCACTATGTGCCAGGCAATGTTCTGACTGATTTACATATATAAACTCTTCATTCTCACAATAATCCTTTGAGGTAGGTGCTATTATTATACACATTTTACAGATTAAGTAACTGAGGCACAGAGAGGCTAAGTAAATTGTTAAAGGTCACACAGCTTATAAACTTACAAATGGCAGAGCCAGGATTGCAAGTCAGACTCCAGATTCTGCTTGGTTCCAGAGTCTGCACGCTTCACAGTTGTGCCAGGCTGCCTGACAGAAGGCACAGGGAGGGAGGTGATGGCCTTGGTAGCTTAACTTAGATCTGTGGCTCCAAATTCAGTTCCTTTGTCACTACACATTTGCATGTGCCTTATATTTTATGCTGGTCACGGATGGTTAGGCTGTTATCTTTCCACCTCGACATAGCCTCATAGCCTGGTGTAATTTATTTATGGGACCTCATGACGAATTTTTCCTTGAATTTAGCATTGGGAATAAAATCTCTCTATATATGTATATGTTTATCTCTATCTACATATCTGTCTATACATTGCATTTACCATGTGCCATTCATTATTCTAGAAACTTGAGATAAAATAATGAACAAAAAAAGTAGACTTCTAGCCTCATGAATCCTACCTTCTAGTGGAACAAACAGAAAATATACAAAAGATACAGAATTTAGAAAATTGACAAACGCTATGGAGAAAAATATAGTAGAAACAGGGATACTAATGTCTGGGCACCAGGAGTAGGAGTGGGATTACAGTTGAATTAAGGAGGTCAGGGAAGTCCTGTTTCCTTTTGTTGGATAATGAATATTTATTTAACTCAACATGTTTTAATTTTTGTCTAAACTGCCAGGAAACTCAGAGCTAAATTCAGAACTCAGTTACAAAAAACAGTGCGTTTCAAGTATTTGCTAGCATTTACTTCCTTGCTCCTTTTAAGCTGATTTGATCTGGCTTTTATTTCTGTTGTCTTGTTTTATGTGTTTAACTTTGTATGTAACCAAAAATTCCATTTTTAAAAATAAGTAGGATACAAATTTTAAACATTTAAAAAATGGAGTCAATACAAAGTATAAAATAAATGAGATAGCCTATTTTCCTGTACCCCAAAGAAGTCTCTCTTCTTTTTACCTATATTGACTGTTGAGTAATATCATCTCTGATTTGACTGGGGACTCTTTCTTTTCCTTTATTACTTTGTCTGCAATTTAAATGGTGTGCACACACACACGCACACACACACACACGAGAGCAGCATGCTCTTTTCTAATTTTCATTTCTAAGAAGATCGTGTTTCCTGAATAGAGTTGGTCCTTTTCCTTTGAGATGAAAAAATCTTTACTTTTTAGTTGCCATGATCCTTTTTGAGAGACTGTGGAACTTCCTAGAACCTCCTTGATACTTAGTAGGAGCCATGAATGTTGATGGATGCTGTAGTTTTCTCAAGTAATTAAAACTACAGTTATTTATAAGGCTTCACTTAGAAGTTGTTGCAATACAAAGTTGCTGTTAATTGATGGCAAATACAGGCTATTTATCAATAATGCAAGATATTGATATCAGTGTCTTCTGTAGCTGTGCTCACACTTTTAACATTGAGACCTTGAGAAACAATGCTCTATGCTGTCAGTGGCTGGAAGCTAATTGAAAACACTAATGTTGACTGACATCTGAAGTACCTGTGCCAGATTCGAGCCATGTTGACCAGCAGTTGATATGGTTAGTCACAAAAAGAAAGAGTTTTTTTTCAAATATAATTTTGAGGCTATCTGTCATGCATGTTAACAGTATTTTTTTTGTTTGTTTATTTTCTTAATATAGGATGGGACAAAACACTCTCAACATGTTTCTGTTGGCTGTGTTCAAAATCATATTCTCAAGTTTGAGGGAAGTTTTGGAGGTGACATATTTATGCTTATGACAAGCCTTTGCAGGACTATGGGAGTCAGACGACCTGAGATTATAGTTGTCTGTGGGTGTGTTTGTTTTCTCTGCTAGATTTCAGGGCAGAGATTATGTATTGATCAAATTGGTGCCTAACAGTGTGTCTTTTAGATAGCAGGTGGTCAATAAGTGTTTGAAGAGTAAATACATGAATTTATGCCTGTATGATTGTCTTATAGAAAAGGATATAAAAAATACACACTAGATTCCCTAATGGTATGAAGAGAATCAGTAAATAAATGTAAAGGGGTTACAACAATGCCTGAAACACTCAATAAAATTTAGCAGTCATAAAACTTAGCCATTATTAATATTACATATATTATCTGGGTATTCTCAGGGCATGGTGTAGTGGTTGCCGCAGAGTTCACTTTCATATTCTTTAAGAAATGAATGCATGCATAAACGAATGAGTGTCTTCCAGAAGGGGTTATGTGTCCATTTTCTGGGCTTTCCCAGAACTTCCCGCATAGCTTTGCTCCAGTATATAGCACTAATATAATTATACTTGCTTATTCATCTGCTCACTTACTAGCTCGTGAGTGCTCCAAAGGGAAGACTTTTGTCTTTGTCCTCATGATCCTGAGGCTAGTACAGCCTGTAGAGTGTGGCAGGCATCCAGCGTATGTGAGGTGCATGGATGGATGTAGAGACGGATGGATGAACACATGCCTCCCCTTGATGCTATGTTATTAGCTCAGAAGTAAAAAAGTTTGGGTTGGTACCATGTATCAGGAAAATACTGCCACTGGCCACTGTAGCTATAGAGCTCTATCATTCATTCATTCCACACATGTTTATGGAATCACTCAGTCACCATCTTAGGACTAAGAACATAATTGTGAACTAGACAATGTCCTTGTCCTCATGGAGCTTGTGTTCTAAATATCTTCAAGCCTCATTTTATTCACATTTCCTCTCCCCAGAGAGTTCTAGATTTGCTTTTGAAATCACATTAAAAATTACAATTCTGGAGGAGAGGAGGGGGAGGATGGAAAAAAAATTATAATTCTGGGCTTTTAAACATTTCCACAGTTGTCCTACTACAGATGAAGGGCTTCCATTCCGTATGCTCATTTATAACTTGTGGAAGGGGGGGTAGGTGGAAAAGGGGGTGGAGATAGATAGATAGAGAGAGAGAGAGAGAGAGAGAGAGAGAGAATTTTCAAGTTAAAGTTTTTAAAGTGCTCAGAGCACTGCTTGGTGTATAGAGAGCATTTAATGTGTTGGAAGATGATGGTATCATTCAGGTTTCTCCAAAGAGATAGGATCTCTCTCTTTCTCTCCTTTTCTAAGAAAATTTCTGACTTAAAAAATTAGTTTTCCATATTGGATATCTTTTCAAACTAATCCTATTGATCTCTTTGTGGTTCAACTTTTTCATTTCGTATTTATTCAGTTTGTAATTGGTTGCATCTGGGGACATGCAGTTCCCAAACAGCTCCCAGGATCACACTTATTTAAAAATGGATGCTTTTTAGTTTCAGTTATGCAACATTGTTTTAGAGATATGCTGTGTAATGTTGTGCCTAAGTTAATAATACAGTATTGTGTGTGTACAAACTTGTTAAGAAGGCAACTCTCATGTTAAGGGTTCTTACCACACACACACACACACACACACACACACACACACACACACACACATACACACAAATAGGTGCCTTTTAAAAGCCATCAATACGTATTTTAGTATGTATTTCTTGATGAAATTCATGTTGACTTACCATTATTTCTCTAGTCCTTGGTGGACACTGTCAATTTTTTTGTCCAATTGGAAAGCTATTGACTAATTATAGTCTAACATGGGCTTCTTGGTGAAAGTCATGGTTGTTTATCTGAGCTGATCAACAATTAACAGCAAATACTGTCAGACTCGTGGCCCCTTAGGAAGATCATCAGGTGCCTATCAAAAGTTGGTGGTGTGATTATGTCAGGACTCTATTGTACATTGTGTCTGTCATCTCAATATCTTGGGTCATAACCATAAGCCATGGGAACTCATATTAGAATTATTTGTGTCCACATCTCTACCTCCACAAGATCATAAATGCCTTATGGGGATAGACTGTATTTTATTTATATTTGTAAATAGGATCAGTGGGAAATGTCATTATCTTGATAACCCAAAGATGACAAAGATGATGATTTTTACTGAACATGCCCAGTGCTGTGATAGACACACATGGGGATGATTTCAAAGCAGGGGAGAGGGGGAGAAGACTCTGTTTCTCCTTGCCCACTCTCTCCTTTGTGTTTTACTCACTATGTCCTGTAGATTCCTCTGTGATTCCAGACTCATGCATTCCATTTTCTCTGTTAGACTGTGGGCCCCGTGAGACCAGGAACCAGGTCTTACTCAACTGTGTAGCTTTCGTGCTTCACACAGTCTTGAGCATTAAAGATTTAAAACTCTGGCAAGTGCTACAGGGGGGCAATTTGGGATGGGGTTGGGAGGTGGGGAACGGTAAGGGCATGCACTTGGAACCCAGCTGCCCAGGTTCAAGTCCCACCTTACTTAACTCTCTGTGTCTCAGTTACTCCATTTGAAAAAAGATAGGTACAAATAGTTTCCATTTCATAAGATAATATGTGTAAAGCACTTGGAACAGTAGTGGGTACATGGTGGATGTTGTAAGTTAGATTTA
Organism: Propithecus coquereli; assembly: GCF_000956105.1. NCBI lineage: Eukaryota > Metazoa > Chordata > Mammalia > Primates > Indriidae > Propithecus > Propithecus coquereli. Next base: position 3,166,749 of record NW_012154951.1, on the reverse strand, counting down.
CATTAAAAATACATGCCTATTTCCATTTTAAACTACTCTTGATTTTATGTCTCTGGTCTTCTAGTGACTTCCTGGCATTTTGTGGATTAAAGACCAGTTTTACAATAAGATCAGATTAGCGGCTGCGTTCCACGACCTGGTTGAGAGCCAAATCTCCACTCTTACTACCTTCCCCTTTCTTTGTATTTCTTTTAGCAGCTAACACTGGACCTTGTATGATTCGAAATTTGTCACTAGGACTTTTTGTTTTCTAGCCCCCTTAGTATGGAGGAGAACGAACATTTACCAAATGTCTACCAGGTACCAAGGTAGGTATCTGATCCTTTCACAGTCACGAGGACAGTGGTACCATCTCTGTTTTATAGAGGCCCAGGGACATGAAGTATCTTGACCCATTTCTAAGAGTTAGGAAATATCACACCCGATTCTGCCTCCAGGTCAATCTTCTGTCCATGTTGTCTCTCTTTCCTTATCCTTCCTCCCTCTGCCTGTCATCTTCTTAGGGTTCCAGCAAGCAGCCCCCCCAAAACCAGATGAATCCACCTGCTCTTCTCCAGCCAGGTATGCTTGCAACCCTTTGTTCTGGGTCTCAGAACTTTTGTTAGAGGACCCATGAATGGATGGGGAAGGTCTTGGCAAACCATGTCTGGTTTTCTGAATTTGTATTTTGGTACCCATACAGGATTACCCAACACTGCACTAACCTAGTGATTAGGGCACCCAGCAGAGCAGGACCCCAATGTAGGGCACAGAAGTTTTTCTTTAAAAGGCTATTATAGTCAATCTTTTAAAGTAATCATTGAAGCAGCTGTTATTACAAAAATTAGAACGTTATCAGGTTTTTCTATACATAGATAATTTAGTAATGAGTCTAATATTTATTTTGAATTACATGGGGGACAGAGGTCTATAGCAGTCTCCACAGGGCCCTGCTGGCCTGCTCATTCCAGAGTGTGTATAAGAGTGATTAGATCTATTTTTAAGACCCTATTGGTCCCCACCACTTCTCCCTCAACACACTTGCTCTTGTTCTGTTCGCATACGGATATCTGGATTGTGGGTCAGATCTTCCACTTACTCTTAGACTGTAGGCACTTTCAAGGAAGACAGTTATAAAATCTTATGCAATTTAAGCACCTGGCATGTTGCTGAGCTATCTTTTGGAGCATAGTGAATGCCTATTGAGGTCTCCCATTTAGTATTGTGTTCTACACATCGGCCCATCCATATATTCCCGATGTGTGCTTTGTGGTGTGTGCCTTTGTCTTTGCCATGGCACTGTGCAGTGAAAGTAATCATTTGACCCTAGTAGAGTCTTTAATCAAGGATTTTTGGTTTTAATTTTACATTTTTAGGGTCAACTTTATCTATATTTACAAAGTGGGAAGACTGAGCAGTGAATATTTCCTAGGCAGAATTCACGTAGGGAAGAAAACAGTCCATTCTGTACCCTTTGACATGTCTAAAGTTTCTGTCTGAGATCCTAAATAACCACTGTACACATGAATTGAAGAGATGGGTGCCTTGTGGATAATTGTCCAAGTAGGGTGATGATTTCTTTCCTGGTCATGATTCCCCTTTCGATTGGTGGTAGTTATTGACAATATTTAGAAAAACAATGTGTAAATTCTACGATTACACTTCTCCTTTCCTATGTCACCAATTTATTTTATTTATTTCTAACTCTGGGCATTTATAGAGTAGTTTTTGTTTCAGAGTTGGAAATTACTGAAAATCACCTATTTTTAGAATTTTCAAAATTTTAGTTTTTCATATTTAATTCTTGATGATTTTGCTTATAAATTCTTAAAAAGACACTTGAAATTGGAAAGTGTTGACACTGTCATTAGTTCTTTTAAACAGTCACATTTGATGGTAAATTGCACTGTACCTTTCCTCATACCCCGTGCCCCAACTTGCAATGGCTAAGCATTGGTAGGGAATGAAAATATCATTTTGTTTTTATGTTTCAAAGTTTTCAAGTTTTTTTTTCACACAAATCTTTGGTCTTTAAAAATGCCTTTCTTACACATTCGTTTTGAAGGCTCAGTTTATGCTCCAACTAGAGTTGTCCTTTCTTCCCTCTCTGAGTGGGCAAGACACCCACAGAGAGAGAGACATGAGCCATTCTTTCTCATACATGTTTGTGCGTTCATAAATCTCACCATTCACTCCATGAGATAAGGGGGAGGAAAGGCTGGAAGGACAAGAAACTAGTTTGAGCTGAGACACTTGACCAAAGTAGGGAATGGGCATTTGTGTGGCACCCACAGGACAGGCACTCTGAAAGCCTCCTCATCTACATCACTTTAGTTAATCCTGATGAATTCCCATGATAAACCTATGAGGTAGGCATAATCCCCATTTTCTCGATGGAAAAACTAAGACAGAGAAGTTAGTAGCTCAGCCAGTGGTATTGAGGTAGGGTATACTGGAGTGGACTTCACTCATGTTTGTGTCTCTGGTACTCCTTGTTGAATGCACAGCCTTCACTGCCAATGTATTCTGCATGCATCTGAGTTCTGATTCTGCTTTGAAGTGTTTGTTCCTCACAGCATGATTTGCATATTCGTGAACTTGGCTTAATGCTCTTTTAGAAAGTGAGTTCCTTTTTTTGTAAATCATCACCTTCTTATCAGACCTCAAAATATTACATAATCAGAACATGCAACTTTCATTCCTACTCTGTTGTGTTATAGTCAGTGTGGGGTTTGTGTTGTTGTTGTTGTTTTTCAAGTGTGGTAGTGATGGCGGCAGTGGGAACTTCAGAATTAATATTTGCAGGCCTGCTTCTCCAAATGACCATAGGCTATTCCTGATTGCCTTTGTTCTTCTAGGTTCCAGAAAGTATAAAGGTATCAGAGAAGGTAGCCAATTCCGCCTTTGTATTCTGGGTCATTTTCTTTGGAAACTGCCCCCTTGAATGATGGCTCACCAGTCTTCCAGGTAACCCAGGTACTTCGGACCTTAGTTGTAATTACTTCAAAACCAAAGCCACAAAGTTCCCAAAGTCTACATTTTTTGGAAATGCTTTCAGTGGAGATAGTTTTATTCATATTATGTTAGTTAGAGGAATTAGAAAACTGCATATTTAGCCCCCCTCTCTGAAGACTGACACCACAGTGAGTTTTGGAGGACCCTACTCCATGTATGTGACCTTTTCATATTTGATCACATTTCTAAGCATTGGCTTTATAAAATATCTATTGTAAGTTGATTCTACTATTGATGTTAAGAGGCAAAGTTAAAGTCTATTTGTTGAGTTCTATTCTAGATTAGATAAACATACTCTTTGTACTTCCTGGTATAGACTTGTGTGGGAACACATTCGTAGCATGGAAAACATCTTTGTAATATGATTTTCCATGTGCTCATAATATGTGTTTTGCTCCAGTCTTTATGTGGAATTGCTATCTTCAAAAGGAGTTTTCATTTCATTTAAGGAGAAAGGTAGCATTATAATAAGGGCTTCTTCCCCTTTGGGGGTGCTCTTCAGTGACCTGAATCAAACAGCCCAAGCTAACTTTAGAGGCTGATATGCACAGAAAGGTGCGTTCTTTTAAATGGTATGTCAGATCCAATTTAAAGACACAGGTAGTAAGGCTTCTTTTGATCGGAGCAGGGTGCCATGTGTTGGCTGTGTCCTGGTATGAATCCTGCCTTTTCTTAATTTCCCTGAAGATTCTAGCTAGATGTGTGTGTTTTTTCACTTTCCTTCTGAACATGAAGCTGTGGCTCCATTCTGATTTGTGGGGAGACTCCTAGATGTCTAAGTGATACGACTATTCGGCACAAAGAAAAATGCTATTTTTCTGCATTGCCTAGTGATTAAGAGCAAAATGTTTGGAGTCAAACAGAACTGACTTCAAATTCCTAATCTCCCACTTACCAGCTGTTTGTCTTTAGAAAAGTTACTTAACCTCTCTAAACTTCAGTGAGTTTATCCCTAGAATCAGCATAATAATAGTACTTACTCCTACTGTTAGTGTAAGGATTAAATGAGATAATCCACATAACTGCTCAGCGCGGTGCTTGGCGTACACTAAGTGTTCACCAAATGTTGGATGTCATTTTCTTATTTTTTTTACTCTAGTCCCCAAATCTATGAACGGTGACTTAGAGATGCAAAGAAGACCCCGTTCTTTGAAAGGTGAGGAAGGATAGAGAGAAACAAGAGGACCTTGCTTTGTTTCCCATTCTTTAGACTTGTTTATTACAGTTGTAGGTTACCATGGAAACTTTCAGGATCAACATGGCATTCTTGAGTTAAGCATTCAATGTACACCTCAGGAAAGGAAGGGCATAGCATGTGTGCATGCATGCCGTAAGTGTTTTCAAAGGAAAGGGCTATCTGAGAGCAAAGACAGGGATAGCAGTTATTGACTTCCCTGTCTCGCAGTTTCCAGAATCCACAGAGAATTATGATCAAGAGTTGAAACAGTGACCAAATTCCTGTGTTTGCCCCTTTGTGCACCATTCCATAAAGTTGTCAATGGTTATGGCCAGAATTTCAAAATGGGAAGCCACTCTTTACATACCACGGAGCGTGGCTTTCCGAAATAGATTCTGAAGTCGAAAAGAACTCCGAGTGTTTTTTGAGAAGCATTGACCTCCTTTCATGCCACTTACTGTGAATTAAAGCTGCGAGAGAGAACTAGTTTGGGCATGTGGTACAGCACTTAGCGCCGCTGCTGCCAGGGAACAAGATTTGTGTTTCTAAGGAGATACAACAAAAAGGAGAATGCTTTAAGAGCCAGCGGCTGTCAGAGTGTAAAAGTATCTATGTTCAGAAAGGGAAATAGAAGCTGAATTAAGTAATTTTATACACACGTTACAGGGTGCCCTTCTGCTAGTAATTCTTAAATTCAAAAGCAAATAGTTGTGACCACAAAGGGCTTAGTACATCTCAGCTGATTTTAGCTCTCAGACTCAAACTGGATATGATTGGTATTGACCTGCTCTACGCATGTGATTTTAAGATGGTCTGACTCTTGTCTGCCATTCTGTTGGGTAGTATTACTTACAGAGGACGAAGTGTACACAGTCCAGCAAAAATGTGGGCAGCCACTTGACAAGGTATTCTAGGAGGAAAATACCAATTTTACCAACTGAGGCACCAAAAGTCCTCTACACTGTCTTTAATGCCAGTATCAACCAGGTTGCAAAGGTCTAGTCAGTTGTTGGCATGGGTGGGTGTCCTGAATAGGCTCATTGGATAAAGTATCATCACAGGACAGAAATCACAGGGAGAATGCACCAAGGAAAAATTACAGTACTGCTATATTTACTTAGTGCCTCTGCACTAGGGTTTTATTTTCCACAGTTGGAAAGGGAACCACCTGTCTCAACTGCTGATGTCAGAGAGCTCCCTCGAGACACAAGGCTGTTGGAAAGCACATGATACTGTACATATTTGCTCTTACGTCCATATCTGGCTAAGATTGCCTTTCAGATTTGTGCCCTATTGTGGAGTTCATTGAGCAGTGACTCTGAGGTGTCTCCCACGTCACTGTGCCCTTGTGAATTAAAAAGTAGCGTGTTTAAACTCCTGTCGTGAGTGTTCCCTCATCCTGCGATACAAGTATTTGCACTGCAGTAAAATGAATGACACTCGTCTTCGGGTTATTATCTATGGATTCAAGTTTGAAAGTGAGTATCAGGAGGCCTTATGCTTGCACCCAGGAGCCATTATGCTGTTGATATTTGGGGTTTTGTTTTATTTCTAGTGATGAGGGTTTTCTTAAAAAAATATATATATATGTATATATATCTCAGATTTAGAGGTTTTATGTGTACACTTTTTAAAAAGGCCCCCCAAATATTAGTGTGTAAAAATTAGTATGCTTCTATCTTTTCTTCTTTTTTTTTTTAAAGCTGGTAGTGTGTCAGTGTGGCAAATTTTTGTAGAGTGAATGAAATGCCTAATTTGGAAAGGCTGGATATTATGACCCTGTATTTCAAGTGATCTATTGCATTGGATTTTGTCTGTTTGTTTGTTTGTTTGAAGATTTTCAGTTGTGTAATCCACTGCTCCAGTTCTTTATGCCAGGAGGAAAATTAGGCCTTTTAAATCTAGCTCCTAAAGGAAATGAGAGGAACACAATATTTTTGCACAACTCCAGGCACTCATAGTCAAGAATTCACACTCAAACTCTCCTGCTGGCTGTATGTACCATCCCAGGAAAATGATGCTGTCAACATTACTCAAACGTTATATGAAAATAGAATTGTTACCAACAATTGCAGAAGTCTTGCTATGAGTGAAGCTGTTCATTATTTTAATAGTGCCATGCATCTCAATTTAAATATCTTTACCAACTTGCAAATTATATGGTTATTACACAAAAGAGGTGGAAAACAGAGTCTGAGGGTGTAAATTACATTCTTGGGCCACATCAAATCAATGTCCTATTAGGGATCAGAACCAAGGTTCTTAATTCCCAGACTTCCTATGATGCATACCTTCAATTAAATTTATATTTGAAATGATGCTTGGTATCTTTTTATCAAGTCCTAAAAATAGAGTAAATAGGATGGGCTAAGACCCTTGGTTCATCTAATCTTTCCCCCAGTGTAGGATTTTCCTACGAACCATTAAAAGTGCTATAATATATGATTGATATTAATTAGTTTTCTGTAAAGTACTGCACTCCTTAACATGAACCGAACTAGAAATAAATATATTACCATGAATTAAGATTTTATTAGTTGAGAAGAAGAATTGAATGAAGGCACCTATGTGAAATCCTAAGTACAGGCATCAAACTGAATTAATGTCAGCACTGCCTTGAGATTAATTTGAGTACCGAATAAGAAATAGTATACCATAACATAACTGTGTTTACTGAATCATTTTTGGCATCAACACTAAAGCTACATTATAGATGCAACAACAGGCTTTTTTCCGTTGGAAGAGAGAGGCGGGTGCATTTTGTAATTAAAGTGAATGTTACCCTCTGAAAAATGCCTGCAGACCTCAGGAAGAAAACAGTCTTCTCAATAACATTGCATTCCTGTGTATATCGCAGACTTTGCATGCTTGGTGTTGCTCCAGCCATCTTCGGTCTCCTATTAGAGTTATATAGTATGGTCAGCTCTATTTTCCACATACTTTATACATTTGCAACTTATTATTATGTATATGTTTTGAAAAGGTGGGGACGGTGCTAAAAAAGATTTATGGGGATCTCTCCAGGGATGTCCTAGAAGGGATTCTTGATTTTATAGGAAGAATGGATTATACAGCTTTCAATACAAGGCCCTGCAAGGGGAGCCCTGTGAAACCACAGGGAACACTTCACAGACTTAGATGTGTGTGGCGCCCCCTAGAGTTGTGCACTGCTGTGGCTGTGCTCTGCTTCTCTTCATAATTCTAAAATTTTCTGATTTCATAATTCATTAATTTTATTTGCATCCATGATGTCACTTTCTGGAAGGCTGAATGCAAAACTTTAAAAGTTTTACACTGTCACATAGAAATATTATATGTACATCACACATGTAATTTTAAATTTTATAGTAACCACATTTAAAAAGGGTAAATTTAATTTTAATAATATATTTTATTTAACACAATATATCCAAAATGTTATATTAACATGTAATTTATAAATTATTAGTTTGATATTTTACATTCTATTTTTTATACTAACACTCTGAAACCCCAGGTATATTTTCCATTTACAGAACATTTCAATTGTGACTAGACACATTTCAATTACTCAATACCCATATGTGGCCGGTGGCTACTGACGGGCCAGCACAGTCTTCGGCTTATATACTGACTTGCCAACATTCTGTTACACAGAAAAATTACTTTCAAGACAAAAAAAACATATAAATATCTAAGACAAAATATAACATATCCTTTATGTCATTTTATCAATTTAAAAAGTGATCATATGATTGATCACAAACTTGCATGAAGTATGAAAGCTAAGACAATGCGGTTGATAGGTTGCTGGTGGCAAAATTGACTTTCTATTGAGTCATTTTGTTTTGGTGGCTTTGTTTTCCCTTCTTTCCTCTGTGTGTATTTCGGATGTCACCATTTAAAACACGATCTGATACTTCACGGTTCCTCTCCCACTTGCAAATTCCTGCTATCTTGTCAGTTTCCATGCACCATATGGATGTTGTGTCTCCTCACAGAGAAATTCTTGAACGACTTTTGGCTCAAATAACTTTGTGGTTGGCCGAAGGAAAACAAAAACTGCTTTCCGCATGTGCTGCTTCTGTTCTCTTTAGAGGTAGAGCCAGGTCAGGACTAGTATGAAGCTGGTTTTTGCTTTTCTTCAGGTAAGCAGAGAAACCAGCAGGCGCTTGGCATTCCTACAATTTGTGATGGCTCATAGAAAGTCAGCTTAATGTAGGACTTAAAGAGAAAGTCTGCTGTGCTTTGTTTCCAGATCTTATTATTTTTTAGGTGAGGAAGTCAGGCAAAGAGCATACTCATGCATTTACTCTAATGTTGCTTGATTTTAAATTGAGCTTTTGTATTAGTATATGAATAGTAGGTATCATTACTGAGTACTTATTATATGCCAAGCACTGGGCTCATGCATATCTCCTTTAACTTTAACACCAACTATGTAAAATAGGTGTTCATATTTCCATTTTTATGAATTATTTCAGGCTCAGATAGTTTAGGTAACTCACTTGAGATCCCACAGATGGACAGTAAGTGGCAGATCTATACTGCCTGACTCTAAAGCCTGTGCTCTCAGAGAAGGGGTCCACAATTTCAAACCAAGTCAACGACACCCTTCAATAATGAATTTTGAAACAAGGACAAAATACTAAAATTTTAGAGTTGGAAACTTCTTTCATTTATTCAAGAAATATATGCAGAGAACACCTGATCCTATCCCATCTTTTGATTAGAAGAGAAAATAGATCTAGAAAGTTAAAGTGGCTTTGTCCAAGGTCAAACAAACAAACCTAGACATCAGGCCCCTTGATTCCTGCTCCACTGCTGTTTGTCTAAGTGGTTTAATGGCCTCTTTAAGAAGATGAGTTGAACATTTAGAACTTTTTTTAACAGAAAGGGTGCAAATTTTGAAAATCTATAGTATAGAGACATTCCTTTCTTTTTCTTCTATATGCATTTTAAACTTTTTTGAAGTATATGAATATTGAAAAGTGCATATATCAGAAGGGTTCAGCTCAATGAATTTTCAGTAACCGAACATACCTGTGTAATCAGCACTGACAGCAAGAAAGAAAACAAAACTATCCTACTGGAACCCCCTCCTCCCCCTTGCCTGTGGCCTCCCCTCAGCCCCTAACCACCACCAAAGACAACCCTCCCCTAACCTTCAGCCATGTAGTTTAGGTATATTCTGTGCTTGGAATCATAAGGTATGTATGTTTTGTGTGTCTGGCCTTTTGCTTCACGTTATGTTTGTGTGACTTACCCACATTTTGGTATATAGCAGAAGTTCCTTCATTCTATGGGTGTATTTGACCATACTTTTGAAGTATAAAAACCCCAATGACCATAATATTCTAAGTGGATTGAATAGGTTTATTTAACCTTAATTATTATTTAAATTGCTTTTTCCCCCAGAAAATTATTAACCACGGTTTCATTTGATTCAGTTTGAAACAAAATAACAAGGCTGAAATATGGTGCCTCAGTGTTTGCAACACCTAACGCATCCCAGCAAACCATTCTTGCCCCGTAGTTTTACGTAATAAGTGACATCGGGGAGTGTAACAGAGAAGACAAAGCATGCACAGGCTGAAAATACCCAGAGGAGAGTGCCGGGTTGGAGTTCCCACTTAGTGGCTTTGTATGGCTGTGCAAAAGGTTAGGTGTGGCCTATTTTTAGGTGCCCTGCATGGAAATGGATCTATTATACAAGATGGATGGTAGAAAGTTCCACTTCAGGAGTTAGAAATTTTTGTTCTGAAAAGAGGTAGGAAAAGAATCCACCCTGATCGTCTGCTTGGGGCACAGTACACATGGGCTTTTTAAAGAATAATACAGCTTTTGACTTGTTTAAAATGGGAATACTTGTCAACCTCTTTTTGCAGATTGTTTCACAGGCACATAAGTCAAGCTTCTTGTGTTAGTTTTCTTATCGTTTCTTTTCTCTGGTTGCAGGAAAATGTGAAGTTAAATATGCCATGCTAGTGAATACTGCTAGTGGGGACCCAGCATTGTGTGGGAATAGCTGGAGGTTTATCAAGACATTGTCCTGACTGAAGTTTATCATTTACCTGGTCTTATTTTGCTTGCTTCTACCTCATTGGTGCTCCCTTTCCAAATTTTCTGGTGGGGAATTTAGCGTGCCTGTGGCTATTCACTCAACCCTAAAAGAAAGCCTCCGAGCTGGTTGGTATTAGATGGCATCACAGCAGAAATCTTTTCCTTCCTGCTAAACAAGGTAGTATGTGCAAAGGAAACAGTTGAACAGGAAAACCCTGTAATCCCCAGGGATACATAAACTATCTATCCTGTGATATGGCCATGGTTTAGTGCATTTGCTAATAATGCTAATAGTGTTGTGATAAAATATTAGACATATGACCTTCTTTCCTTCCTCCACATCCTATAGTGATAGCTCAGCTGATTCCTCCTAAATTAAAAAGACGTAAGGTCTTCTTTTACCAAATATAACGAGCTTCTCATTTAAAGGGGGTGGTCTGATATTAGGAGGCAAAGATGTCACTTTAAACTCTTACTTCCCTAGGTGCCATAGACCTTATTCCTATTTACAAAACTCTGAATTTAGGATCCACCCTCTTTTCTAAATCTTCTCTCTCTGGGTAACACCATTTCTAACCTGTCATAAGACCAAATGCCATGTTAGTGTGTTATATTGCATTCATCGTATAAAGATATTAGTACATAGTAACTACCACATCAGTTGTGTGTTTTTCACACCTACTAGGCAAGCAGGGGCTTGGTCTTATGGTCTTATATGACGTGTGCCACTTGCCAGAATTAATGATAAATAAGATGAGAGCATTTGGTTCTGGGGCAACTGCCTGGGCTTTGTAAGAAATCCAGATCTCTAGAAGCTGGTGTTCTCACAGCCAATACATGTGGTTGAAATTATTGTATTTTACGAGTTCTCTGGTATTCTTTTCCTAGAATGGCTAGATGGCTAAGTATCCGTATTTCAAGGAGAGTGATGAAGCTGTGCTCTTTCAGCAGAGTTGAACACCCACTACCTTTCTTGTCCATCATCCTTGCCTCCCCGTGTCTCTGTGCAATGAGACATTTGGATTCAGGCCACTCAGGGTGAATCTCTGTCGAGGCAGGCACGTCACTGCACTTCAGAGCTGGCAAGGATCTTAGATTTAATTGAATCTGGCTATCTCCTGTGACAGATAAGGAAACTGAGGCTCAGAATCATTAAGTGAACTACCCAAAGTCAAATTGCTGGCTAGTGACACAACTGAAAGAGGATCCGTGCTCTTCCTATCACCCTTTTCCTTCTACTTTGAGCTTAATCAAGGTCTACAAAGTCACTCCGCTTACCAGATAGACTTGAGCTTCCTGTACTCACCTTAAATTCCACGAGGCTGGCTGGCCTTGGTTTGAACCTCATTACCCTTCTTCTTACAAAAATTCTTACTGGTCTAAATAATGATCTCCCAGTGTAGGAAGAGCGATGTGTGGGAAAGACCCAGGAAACTGTGAGAACACTAATTTGAACTGGTTGGCAGTAAAGCTTCCATTGCTATGGACATAGTTGGCCTTTCAGGGTAAAGAGGTGGGTCAGCTCCCCCAGTGGTATTGCAAGGCCTGGAATGAGCTTCCTATCCAAGAACAGGGCTGCAGCATGACCGCAGTTACACTCATTTAGGGATGAGGCTGCATTCCAATAGTTTACTTGTACCTCTCTGGCTTGAAACTTGGACTGCCTTTTCCTCATCAAATCAATTTCAGTTGTCTCCAGAGGAAGCCATGTCTCTAACCGCTCTTCCCTTAAGCCTCTGCGGACTATTCCTTCCCTGTTCCTCCGTCAGTAAAATCCTTTCTTGAGACATTTTCTGAATAGTTTGGTCATACCATTCTCAAGACATTTACTATTCTTCTTTTTTTCCTTGGTGTATGTATCTGAACTCTATTAGATGCTAGAAGGTCAGAAAAAATATGACAACAAACAGATGCTTTTATATATAAATGACTGAAATTCCTTTAACTCCACCAAGGATAATTAAATTTGAGGGGAAAAATGTTTGTTTCACTTAATTGATGACATTTCAATTTAAGAAACAAAATAAAGATGGTAGTGGCATCTGGGGGCCAGTGGATTGGGCCTACCTTTGAGGCAAGCTAATAGTGATTGAGAGCTTCTCTGTCCCTAAAATTCAGGGCTCAGGGGGTTTCTAAGAACACCAGGTAGTAACTTCCCTCAAAGTTGCTTATGAGCTTTGCATCCTGAGTGGCGTAGCTGTTGAACTTGTTATGATAGACAGAAATGGCTTCATTTTAAATATATGCTGAATATATGACGAATATTGAATGTCAGGGCCTATTTCTACTTGTTACATTCCCTGTATGTTAAGAAGGAATGACTTTAATACTGAATCTTTCTATTCTTCTCAAAAATGAATAATTATTCTTCTTTTTCTGAGTGTAAAAGTCATATGCGTTTATCACAGACTATTTAAAAATTACAGGAAGGTACACACACCTTATAAAGTATTTATAATGTCATCAGCCACTATGAACAGCCTGTTATATATTCTCATCCTTCTCTTCTTTCTGAGTATAAAAATATAAGAAAATTTTTAACATGATAGTTTTTTCAAGCCTAATTTTAAACCTTAATACATTTTGAAAAATTTCTCATTATGCTATTAAATATATTTTGCAACAGTTTTGAATGATAGCATTGAATGTCTATGTATACACACTGCTATATAATTTATTTAACTAGGTCTTTTAATGTTGGACACTCAAATTGCATTCAAGTTTTAATAATGTAAATGATGTAGCATTGAGTATCCTCACATCAAAAATCTTTGTATACATACCCCTATTATATCCTTAGGATGAATTCCTAGAAAGAAGTTCTAGGTCTAAGGGGCTGCTCAATTTTAAAGTTTTTGAGACATATTGCCTGCATGTGCTCTAGAAAGACTGTGCCCATTTATAATCCTATCAGTGGTATTTGACATCTATTTTTCAATGGAACTACTAAATGTGGAGGTTGATCCTAGAACTGGTCTCCTTAAAGATGTTTCCTCAAAAATCTTGTCTCTAATTGAGTTGGCAAATATAGAGGAAGATTTTGTATGTCACCATAAAATTTAACTTAGGTCTCAAAGCTACTTGCTTCTTAAAATGAAAATTTATTTCCTTCCTACCTCTCCCATAGTTTTAGTATATGTATTAACTCTGCCAGAGTAAAAATCAAATATCAAAGCACTGGAAAAACCTATAATAAAATAAAAGCCAAATAACCAAAAATCCTTTCAAGACTCTGTCTGATAGTATTAAAAAAAAAAGAAAAAGAAAAAGAAAGAAATATTTTATTTATTCTTCCCTTTTGAGACTATTTGAAAAATACAGTTTTCTCCCCCACAATTTAGAAAAGTTAAGTTAATTAGGACCCAAGGTCTAGAAATAGGTACCAGGGAAACAGTTGAATATCATTTTTTTTTTCAATTTAACAGTTTGTGTACCTCAGTTTTCTCTGGCCCTCACTAACTTCATCTAATGTAATAAAATATTCTTCTTACTAAGTGAAATATTATATTATTGAGGTTTAGTAGTAGTTTAAATTTTTAAATAGTACCAAATTTAATAAAATATGATATGCCTTATTTTTGGTTCCATTAAAAAATTGCTAAATAATCCTACCAAATATTTCTTATCTAAATAATCTATAACTCCCTGCATTATAGATGAATTAACCTGAAATAATTCAAGTAAAAGAAAATGTCTATAGATTCAGAATTATGACAGAGTTGAGCACCAGACAAAATCAGATGTTAACTATCCTTTTATTGTGTCTTATCTGTGTGCTTAATAAGTACCCTTATTGCTTTATGTTCAGATTAGTCCAATTGACTGCAACTCAGATTAATTTTCATGTTATTTTTTGTTTTAATGTGAAAAATACCAAAAGCACCTTTTGAGGTCCAAGTTAAAATAGAGGCTGACTCAGCCTCTGACCAGCACAGAGCTGGGCTGCAGGAGGTTTTACTGGTGATGAGAAATGTGTTGCTAATGTGGTCTATCATATCTTGTTTATTGAAAAAAAAAAAAAAGAAAGAAAGAAATGCTAGGAGCCATTAAAGCTATCTGCTGATTTTCCTCTAGTTGTTTCCCCAAAGGTTCTTTGTTCACATGGACATCACCATGGTAGTGTTGTGTAAAATAAAGTTTAATTTTAGAGTATTTGTAGAGGTGTTTGTTATACCCTACTCTGCTATCAACTCTTGTGCCCTGCCCAGTCCCAGCTTCTAACCAGAGACGGTTGGAAGCATGTGCTTAGAAACTGATGTAGGGTGTCAGGATCAATTAGTCCCTCTAGGAATTAAAAGCAAGCAATTGAATGCCTGTAAGCAATGATTAACTTTAAGAATATTAGCAATTATGGGCAGGCCCTGTTCCTTTCTGGAAGAATGCTCTAGGCAGGCAGCATTCGCAGGAATATTGGTTTCCAGTTATGTAGACACTCTCTCGGATATAAAGTTGCCTCAGGGGCTTGTGCCTTTGATTTGGGGATGATGATTATTCTTAGGTGTGAAACTTTAGTTCTTCCGAAAAGGGCTTTCAGAGATCTGTATGCTCTTTTCAGCTGCTATCTGAACCCTCGCCCTGCCTTATTTTTCTTAGTTGTCAAATGGGTAGACATCATCTTTACTGGGTAGTTTTGAAAATTAAATTGATGGTGATAAGATATATGAAGTGCTGATCTAAAGGTCTAGAAGCCCATGTACATCCTGCTATAGATGTTTTCCTGTCTACTTTTCTTCCTTAAAAAGTTTCTGCATAAATTTATTCTTAAATGGTTTATTGTAAGCTTATAAAAACAAATAGATAAAGATACTTATACTAATAGCTTTTGCTTCTGAGACTGTATACAATATGCAGATCAAAACCAATTGTTTTTGCTATTTTCTGAGGTATTTGAGTTTGGGAGTTTGAATTTGATTGTGTTTATTTTTCAGTGGGCAACTGTCTGAAATATGGGTGGAAAAAGCCCGTAATTTGGGACAGGAATGAGGAAGAAAACCTAAATGTGATACCCTTAATTACATATTTTTGTTGTAGAATTAAATTATTCTCTTGAGGTGTTTTTTTCTTTCTTTCTTTCTTTCTTTCTTTTTCTCTTGTTATCACCACGAAGGATATATTCTCCTGCCTCACCAATGTTAGGGCCTTGGAAAACGTTAACAGAATTACTGCGGGAAGAAATTCTATCAGGTTGGAATCTAGGCTCTGTGTAGATACGGAACATTACAGGCACTCAATAGATGTTAATAAATACCTCTTTCTATTGTTGAGATAAAATGAGATTGATTTGGGTGTGAATTGTGGTGGTCAATGAAGGACTTTGTACCTAAGCAGGGTGTGTTTTAAGGAGTAGAAGAAGAATCTTGGTATTGAGCAAATGACATTGCTTTTTCATATCAAATTATTCTCCGTTTTTAAGGGCTGTCCTACCCCTAAAATTGTAAGCTCCCTTGTGTTCCCTTGTGTCCATGTCATATGCCTTCTTGGCACCCGTTGTGATACATGGCTGTGCACACAGTAAGGTTTCAACAGATCCTTGTTGATTGAAACCAAACATTTGGAAATCTTGGAGGCAGCGTTGACAATGGCGTGAAAGAGGGCTGGAGGAGAAAGGGAGAGAAACAGTCAAGGCAGACAGAGAATTAAATATAGAAACTGTCCGGAGGTCCAGAAAAGACCAAGGTTGGTGAGCAACTAACAATTTAAGTTCTCCCGAGAAAAGAAAAAAGAAAAACTGGACAGAAGAAAATTTTTAACCTGAAGAGTTAATTAACCAAATTATAAGACCTTTAAAATATCCCTCTCATTAAAATTGTAACTTTGAGACTTAAAAAAAAAAATAGTGGGAGATCCTCTAATTGTCCCAAGAATGTTTTCAAATTTTTATTTGTACAGTGGTAGATATTTGAGGGGGAAAATGCAATATGCTCCTGTAGTTTATAAGTCCTTTGAATGTTTTTGCTTCTAAATCACCTTCTGCGATAGTGAAGAGGAAAAAAAAAGAATATATCAAATC
Source organism: Propithecus coquereli (assembly GCF_000956105.1). NCBI lineage: Eukaryota > Metazoa > Chordata > Mammalia > Primates > Indriidae > Propithecus > Propithecus coquereli. The sequence continues at coordinate 3,150,526 of NW_012154951.1, read as the reverse complement.
ACCTCTGGTTTAAGTGGATATGCTGATTTGATTTTTTTAAAAGTGGAATTAGGTGGCAAAAAGCAAATGAAAAAAGCCCAAGAACACAATGTGAGCAGGTTAAAATATCAAAAACAATAATATAGCATGTTCCAGTGTAAAGAATGTCTCTGAAAGGTGTGAATAGGATTTAAAATATATATATAATGAGTGTCTAGCATTGGATGAATGCAAATAAAAGTATCAGTGAATGGAACAACTCAGGCATCAGCTGATAATAATTAATAAACATTGACTCCTTTGCCAAGTGACCAATGTTATTTCACAGTTGACCGTGTTGAGGGTAGAGCCAATGACCTTTGTCCTGAATTTTAATAATTTACTGAAGTTTTACGTTACATTAGAATATAATTGGGAAGAAAATTAGTAATTCTTTGTGGGGAGTGCAGAGTAATGCCATTAATTGTGTGTATAAAAGCATTCTCGAGGTTGTATTTTCCTGCTCTTTTTTGATTTAGAAAATTAAAACTACAGTAATTTTCTGCTGTTTGTAAGAGGAAAAATGTACCAGTGAAATATATTTAGCTAACTTAAAATGTCAAAGCTTTTGGCCATCTTTTTATGTCCAATAATGACAAGCTATCAATTTTATTATATTATTCAGGAATTTACTTAGCAACTTGTTGCGATATCAGAGTAGACAAATCTCTCATACGGTAATATGTGTGGTCTGAAAGAAGCAGCAGCCTGGTGGGTTTTGTTTGTTTTGTTTTGTATATCTTTCTTTCACTTTAGCATTTGAGCAGCTTAATATTTAAAATATGTGTTAGAGCAGAATCAGCATTTTTTTCTTTATAAGGAGATCGACAATAAAGAACACATTAAATGAGCCTCAGTAGGAGTTTACATAAATAGTGCTTTACAAATGATATTGAGATACCTGGGGAATTTTTTCAGATAAATTATTATCAAGTAAAAGAATTGAGCTGATTATAAAAGTATATTGGGTTTAAAATGTTACGAAAACATGTTTATTTACAAAGATATATACATGTGTACACCTCCCCAGAAGTTGGAAGGGTTAAGTCAGACGGCTGCAATGTTACAGGAAGTGTTTTTCTGCTGTATCTAGTACCTGGAGTTTGTTATGTATTCAATATGTAGTGTCATCATAAACCAGTTGCACCTGCATTAGCCCTCATTGTCTCCAGGTACAAGCTGAAAAATAATAAAAAGAAAGGCTCAAGAAATGAATATTTCTGCTAACAGTGTGTTGGTATTTTTCCCTCACTCCATGGACATTCTTGATTTCAAAGGCAAACTGCACAACCTAGGGCACTAGAGTTGGAATCCAATGTTTATTCAAAAAGGCACCCCAAGGCAGTTAGGGAGGAAATGTTACATGTATGAAAAAAAGGCAGCCGGGAATCTAAGCTGATCTGGGCACAGCAGCAGCGACTGTATTTACTAACACTTGTTTTCTGGGAGCCTATGAGAGAAATGGAAATAATTAGAAGGAAGCTGAAAGGATGGGATTATGTGGTTTGTTCTCCTTATATGGAGCAAAGCAAACTGCAGCTGGTATTCCCAACTGCCACGGGGACAGCCGAATTCTGGGTGGAGGAGTTTGTTTATACCTTAACAAATACGGGCTGTTCTGTTGATTAAACAAGCAAAAAATGCCCCATTCGCTGCTTTCCAATACTCCCCCAATTAGAAAATGTCTCGTAAAGATGCATCATGTGATAAGCTCTTGCTTTAGTCCCAAACTAAGCTTGAGTCCACTTGGAGATCTTAGAATTAAAGAGTTCTTAGGGAATACACATTTTAGCTGAGAATATAGTTACTCTATCATGAGACAGGGAGCTTTGCCACTTGCTTGTTTGGGAAGGAAAATAAATTAAAAAAAGATTGCAGGGGATTTGGGTTATTATATGGCCAGGGCTCCGTTCAGAGTCTGTGGCATTCAAAGCTGGCTTTAATCACAGCATGGTGCTTGAAGCCTCCAAAAGTCTAAGTGTTTCCTTTCTTTCTTTCTCTCTTTCTTCTTTCTTCTTCTTCTTTTTTTTTAAGCGTTACTTCACTGAGGCAGAGGGCTGCCTTTGAGTGACGTCACGAGTTTGAGCAGCTAGCTGCACAGGGGAAGGGAGGCTGGGTGAGTGACAGCCCAGCCTACTTTTTAATAGCTTTGTCATGTGACTGGGGACTGTAGTAAGACAGGTGCCTTCAGTTCACTCTCAGTAAGGGGCTGGTTGCCTGCATGAGTGTGTGCTCTGTGTCACTGTGGATTGGAGCTGAACAAGCTTGACTGGCGTCATTCAGGAGCTGGATGGCGTGGGACATGTGCAACCAGGACTCTGACTCTGTGTGGAGTGACATCGAGGTGAGCTGGGCTGGGCTCGGCACTGCAGCCAGGACCAAAGCTTCCCTCAGATGCTATTATTCCTGTAAGGGGGGATGGGCTTGGGCAAGGAGAGGAGGCAGAAAAGTAGTCCAGGCGGGAGCTTTCAGAGGGAAATCTCCATCTTATCTTAACTCCAGTAAGTTTGCTATTTTAAGGTGGCTCTGAGATGCCTTGAGCAAATCAAAGCTTAGCTGCTGTCATCAGTATCTGTTGCAGTTAGAAACTCTTTCCATGTGCCTTTGGCTCTGTTTCTACTCATATGCAATATTTATGCTCTCAGATATTGATATGAATCAGAAGCTGAAGTCTTTCCAGTGGTGTTTAGTGGCCTGGTTGGAAAAATGCCATTTCTATTTTAATAAGATGAAGATAAAAATATTAAAATGCATGTGTTCAAATATAGCTGGTTTTGACTCTAGTCCGGATTTTTTTTCCCCCTCTCTTTCTGTTCATCAGACAGAGAACTTATAAAATCCTAAATAATCCTCCTGGGCTATTTCAGATTGCTTTTCCCATAGAACACAAAACAACGATGCTGCTTCCTTTAAAACTCCTAAACGTGGTAGAAAGATTTGGCCAGCGAATTAAAAAAAAAAAAAAAAGCCTTTTGCAGTGCAAGGTTTTCCTTTCGCGTCAGTGGCAGGAAAGCCAATGGTTAAATCTCCCTGTACCACGGAGAGCTGCCTGAAGCCGGAGAGAGAATAGAGTTTATGCAGGACTGTGTGTGGAGCTGCTCGCTGCTTGTGTAAAAATAGACGGCAATACATCAATTCCACAGTCTCTGCTGGCTACAATTCATACAGGGGGGAAAAAACGCAAGTGGTTTCCTCGTAATCTCTGGAGTCTAGTGGGAGACGGAGGACCTCGGCGTGTTTGCATTCAGCACAATGGAATGTTCTCCGAAGGAAAGTTTGGGCAACTTGGGAAACAAGAGAAACTTTCTGTGGACTCTGGTGAGATGGACCCGAATTGAATTGCATGGAGGATCCGAGCTATTAACAATGAATCTGGCAAAAGACTGCGAGTGCTTCCTCTGGGTAGCTGGGGGCACGCAGGGTAAGGGGGAGGACCGAGTGCCACACGTGATTTGATTAAATAAGATGTCCATGTGGTGCAGCGATACACATCTAAAGTGAAAATAATTCGGCCAAGGCCGTCTGCGAATGCATTTTTCCTATCTAGCGAGGCATGCCCTGGGTTCTTAACTCTTTGCTGGGTTTGCAAATGTTGGCTCCCTTGGCCCTCCCTCGCCTTGGCAGATCGCATTTGCGGATTATAATTGTTCTTATCTTGTTGTGATTTCTTAGTAAGGCGGAATAGATATGGATAATGCATATGTCCTGTAGCTACCAGGAGTCAGGGTTCTAAGTGGCTTCAAAGTCTTAATTGTCTCTGAGTAGCCGGAGTGTCCTGTGGGTGGTTGTCTGGCTGGCACTGTGTGTCTCAGCTGCTGTAGTTTCATTTTTCCACCGTGTATTATTCCTCATGCTGCTAGGAGTTGATTGAGGAACTAGATCATATGGAAATAAGGAAAGATTTACTTTCATCATTGGAATTCCTGCAGTCATTTTCAAATAAGCATCAGAAGCATCTAGAACAGTGGCCTTTTACATTTTTTCTTAAGGATGAGCGAGGTCTTGGGCTAATTGTCCAGCCGTGGACTGAGTCGCCGATCGGTTGGCTGAGACTGGCCAGTGTCTTCTCCGTGGCACTGTAGGCAGCTAGCTGCTAGAGGCCGTGCCTTCACCGTAGCAGCTCTGGGAATCACCTCTGCCAGTCTAAAATATTACGAGCAGCAGGTAGCGTAGGCAGTTTTCATTTTTTGAATCATTAATGTTTGCTGTCATCCTGAAACGTATTATGCCCTTTTGCACATAATGACAGGATAGCACATTGGTTAATAAAGGCCTATATCACTATAGCTACTGAGTCCCCAGCGTTTCACAGTTTAATGAAGGTGATGGACAATAAGGTTACTAAGATTGATAGAGACAATTCACATGACATAAACTCCACTAAGACTGTCATTCATTTCCTGCTCCCCTCTACACCCCCTTTCCCTTGTCTTGACTAATTTTTTTTAAGAATTAAGATTCTTTTTTTTTCATTAATATAATTAATGTGGCCAAGTCCACTCCTTCTTCTCTCTCTCTTTAAAATTTACCATCAGTGGCACGAAAACCTCCAAAAGGTTAATGGAGGATTATACTTAATTATAATGATTCATTATCATCAGTGCAGTTAAGCTAATTTATTGTCTGCTCCTTAACTAAGAGAAAAGTCTGTTGGGGTGAAATAACATACAATAATTAGCCTTTTGTGTTTAGTGACTGCTTTATCCTCTTAAATCTTATTATAAAATTAAGGCTACAGTTGTGAAATAGCTGTCATAGTTGCAAAGAAGCAGTAGAATGTGTCTGTGTAATTGCAGTAAAGCACACCTGTTACAGATGTATAGGAAGCAGTAAATATCAGCATGTCAGATGAGGACAGTTACAGGGCTCGGACTGTTAAGCCTGGCATCGTCCAAAGGCCAAATATAAATTAATAACAGGAACACTTGCTACTACTAATGTGTTTTAGATTAGCAGGATAGTACCGCATTCAGAAGCACTGATTTTATTAGCATGTCAGCACTGGCAAGAACACATGCACTTTTTTAGACCAGAACATAAAAGCAAAAATGAGAAAGAGAGAGAGAAAGGAAAAGAAAAGAATATGTAAACTATTGGATAGTAAAATCCAACAAATTGATCTGGTCTGTTCAATGGTTTTCAAAAGTTATTTAAAAATACATGCTTCTGGAGGGTTAAGGGGTTTTGAAAAAAGTCATATCAAAGGAAGGCAATTAAAGAGAGAGACAGCAAGAAGCTGTCCACAAGCCAGGATGACAGTTCAGCATTCCAAAACAAGGTTCCTAAATTCCACAACAGGAACTAAAAGCCAGAACTAAAGCCAGATGTCGAGAGACTATGTCTTCTAGATTATTTTTCTTTTCGTTGCTACTTTTGTTGTTTATGTTTTTTTCTTAAGGACTATCCCCCAATAGAATCCTACTGTATTTCACACCATTGAAAAAGTTCTCTTCTTGTCTCATAATTGGTGGTATTGAGGAAGAGTTAATACTGTGTTTCTACTTGGAAAATATGCAATGTGGGCAAGAATGGAGGCTGGGAAGTGTTACACCCACAACAAAACGCGAACATTGTACCAGAACAAGGTCTCCTCTTCGGCCCATCCTGAACTGTAACTTTGGGCTAACTCAGATAATAAAAAGGAAAGACCAATAAATGATAAGGAAATAGTTTTGATGGGGAGGACGTACCTTTTTTTACATTCCCTTGAGCCTGCTGCTTGGGAGCTAACGGGGGTCTGGGGGTCTTAGTGAAACACTGCAATGATTTACAAGCTCCTCCCAGCGCCCCTTACAAACTGCTGACTCCATTACCCAGTATCTACTTCTCAATGTGTTGCTTACGATCACGCTGCTGCATATGACCCATGCAATGTAGCCTGCCAGGGATCCCTGCCAAGGCTAACTGGGGTGCTCGAGAAAAAAAAATCTGCATAAAACTTATTTCATTCAAAATCTAAATGTCAAGGAGGATCTTTAGCTTCACGCCTAACTGCTGCCTGGATGTGAACAACTCCACGCCATCTTTCCTGACCTTGGAAGGTGGGGCTCTGAGGGTGCTGCTTCAGAGTGTGTGCCTCCTAATTTACACACCTCAGCTCACAGGTGGATAAAGTCCTTACTGCTTCGGCATCGCCAGACTCCTGCAATCTGGGGTTTCTGCAGGGTTCTTCACAGTATGTAGCCTGGAATCAGAAATTAGGTAGCCAATTCAAGTTGAGGAGACCACCTCATTGGTATGGGGGGTTCACTTGCCTTGGAAAGCCACAGGCTGGGACCATGAAAAGGCTTCATGGAATACCATGCGAGAAGTGAAAGACTATGGCAATCTAAAATAGCCTTGGTGATAAGCAGCACAGCCTCCACAGAAGATATTTGAAACCTCCCAATAAATTGAAGTCATTTTAAAACTATAAACAAAAATAGTTATTTTGAATTAACTTTTTGAAGCATTGTTTAGGTATACATAAATAAGGGACAAAAATATTGTTGTGGTGTGCTATTGTGATTTTTCTTTTCCGGGTACCAGGTGATTCCAGCCATACACACACACACACACACACCAACATGCATGACTTGCAAGTTACACATAGTAAAAGATATAAATGCCAGATAGAAAAAAATATGTGTTTTTGTCCTTCATCTGAAGGAACTTGCTTTTGCCCTGTTAAGGATGAAGGCCAGAAACTCATGAAGAATCAAGTAAGAGTAAATGATTTAAATAACAATTCAAGAGAACCACAGATGAGTCAAAAGGCTTTGCATCATTAGCTGCTAGCTAAGTGAATTATATGGATTGTAATGCTTAAAAGGAGTATAAATGGAGAAAGTTTTCTTAATATAGTTCCTTTGTTCAATTTTTCATTTAGCAGTTGTTTATTGAGTGTCTATTATGTGTGATGACAATTCCAGTGTAAAACCATTTGTGTCCTACCCTCAAAGGGATTATACTCTAAGGGTAGACTGAAATTTTTCATATAGTTAACCATAAAGCAATTTGAAACTTGGACGGTGCTAACTATCAAAGAGGTACAAACAAATATAGTTGACTTCTAACTAGAAGAATCAGAGAAGGCTCCGTGGAAGTGTAGCATTTACTGTGGGTTTGGAGTTAGAATTTTGGGTGGCATAAATGAGGCAAAGTATCCTTTGGTAGCCAAGTGAGTAAAGAATTTACGATGTTTTCTCTGGTAATTAAAGCGCCAAAGACCCTCTTTGGTGGTGTCGTTGAATTAACCAGGCTTAATTCCCATCACATGCTATTGCAGTTTAATAAGTTCCTGAAGTTAATGAAAGCTATTTTTTTTTTTCCTGCCTCCTGCAGTGTGCTGCTCTGGTTGGTGAAGACCAGCCTCTTTGCCCAGATCTTCCTGAACTTGATCTTTCTGAACTAGATGTGAACGATTTGGATACAGACAGCTTTCTGGGTGGACTCAAGTGGTGCAGTGACCAATCAGAAATAATATCCAATCAGTACAACAATGAGCCTTCAAACATATTTGAGGTAAGGACATCCTTTGGAGAAATTAATTTCTCATTGACCTTGGCTTGGGCCAGACTAACATGGCAATAGGCCTGCAAGCATAATGGGTTCTTACTTTGCTGTCATCAAAAGATTTTTCGTCGCAGTTAGACACTTCCTACTTTATGAAAAAACAATGTTTGGAAAACAAATGCATTTTTTTTTTTTTTGAGATTTAAGGGGCTAAGAACTGACAACAGAGTGCATTAAACTGTGTTGAAATGCTAAGGGGTTGTGAAAGAATTAGTGACAAAGAAGAACAAAAGTCTAAACCTGTTTATTCCTATTTCCCACAGAAAGAGACTGAGTAGCAAATAAATGGTGCTTAATATAAATTAATAATAAGAAGTCATTTCTTTTTAATCAAGGGCTAGATATCTACTTTTATTTGTTTTACAAAGTAGATGAGCTGTTTTGATTATTATTATTTTTTGGTTCATGCCCCTAATTTCTCTATGTAATGGAAACTTCTAAACTCAACTAATCTAATATATACTTATAAATTAGTCAAAATTCACTTACCTTTCAGCAGTGAGAAATACCTCCCAGACTCTAGACTCTCATTATAAGCCTACCCTATAATAAAGAATGTTAATCTACTACTATTAAAGTGTTACTCTGAGAAAAGAGGCTCTTTCTCACAAGATCAGTACTCATTTACTTGAAAATAAATGATTTCTTATTATAGGGACAAACATTTAGTGAGTACTCTGGCAAGTGAATTGCCAATTCAGCTAGTTTTCAATATTCAATACAACCACCAGCACCATCATATCATCATTGTACCTTTTCTTAGCACCTACTGTGTGCCAGGCTCCAAACAAAATTTTTGTTATCCACCAGTGAAGACATTATTTATACTTCAGTATTATTTGGTTGAAATCCCGAGTCTTTAAGAAAGCCAATTTTACAATATTAATTAAGTTTTTCCAGCACCCGGCACATAGAAGGTGCTGGATAAATGACTGTTGATTCATAAATGAATGACGAATGTAATAACTGATAACAATAATAGTAACAAAAATAATGACCAACATTTTGGAATACTCATGCTGAATGTATGTCATCTCATTTATCCTTCAAAACAACCTATTGTTTCAGTATTATTATCATTCCCGTTTTACATGTGCAGATGATGTGTCTCAGAGAGGTTAAGTGATTTTCCCAAATCATCCGCAGTTGACAAATAAAGACCTGGGATTTGAACCCCAAATTTATCTGACTTCAAAATCTGTATCGTTGATAAAAACAGGGAAACCGTAAATTTGGGTGACAGCCATCCTTTACAAAGACATATCAAGCTGCTTCTTTGCTCAATATATTTAAAAATAGAACAGAATCTTTCCCTTCCTTTCAGTGTTGGTTGACATAGAGGCAGAGGTGGCTGTAGTTTTTGCCAGCAGCTAAGATTTTGTAATACCGCTGGAGCATGAAGTGGGTCTTAGAAGAATGCTTAAGGTAGTGGGGTTAGGGCTGGGGAGATAGAACCAGGTGGAGGAAACGCTGGAGGCTTGTGGTTAGTTATGCTTTCCCAGGCTTCTCAGCCGGGTCTTAGAAAGTTCATGTGAGGACTTGGCTGGTTAGAACTGGTAAATTGAACATTCCTCATCAGTACACTTGTCAGGTTACAGGCCCATTCTAAGTCATGCTGCATTAAATAAACAGTACTTTAAAAAATGTCCATCTCCATAGACCTCTTATCTAAAAATCAGCTGTTCCATATCAGGTGAATGGCATGCATTTTGTGGTGCTGCAGTCCCCACCCCTGGGGGGGATCAGTACAGGTCCATGGCATGTTGGGAACTAGGCCGCACTGCCACTTGAGCTCGACACCCACTCCCACCCCCACCCTTCCTCCCCACCCCCACCCTCCCCTGGGAAAAAATTGTCTTCCATGAAACTTAGGAGCTGGGCTGCACGGCAGGAGGTGAGCGAGGGAAAGCTTGGGAGCTTCATCTGTATCTATAGCTACTCCCTATCGCTCGCATTACTGCCTGAGTTCTGCCTCCCCTCCCACCCCCTCGCCCTGGTCCGTGGAAAAATTGTCTTCCATGAAAGCTGTCCCTGTTGCCAAAAAGCTTGGGGACTGCTGTTGTAGAGGATGATTAGAGAATAATTTAAAGGTGGGGGGAGATGGCGTGGTAGTCAATGCCACCCTGGTGGACTTGTTTTGAAAAAGATAACTTTCTTCGTGACCTTGATGTCTCCTCGTTTTGTGTTGTGGTACCTAGGTAAGGATTACAGGAGGCTTGGTTAAACAACCAGTTATCTCCATACAGAGGCTTAATCTATGCAATGATACCCTTTTTGTTTTCCTAAATAACATTCTACCACTGATAGAATTGTTTTCAACACTCTAAAACACAAGGTTCATTTAATTTCATATCTCATTAGGTTATTTTAAAGCAATGAATCTTAACTGGAAGCAATTTTGCCTTCCCCTTCCCCAGGAGACATTTGACAATGTCTGGAGGTGTGTTTGATTGTTAGGACTGGGGGCAAGCTGATGCCGTGAGCATTTATGGGGTAGAGAACAGGGATACTGACAAAGTCCTGCAATGCACAGGACGGCTCCCCGCAACAATGATCTGGCCTCAAGTGACAATAGCTCTCAGGTTGAAAAACCCTGTTGTTTTTTTTAAGTCACAAAACTCCCTTTTATGAAATGCTAAAGATGCATCAGTTGATTTCTCAGAAAAAACAGTATAATACGGGATATAAAAAATGAGAAGCCATGTAAAATCGTCGAGATGCCCGGGGCCTCAGGACTAATATGTCAGGTATTCTCTTAGTGACAGAGAGCAAAAGTGACTGTTTAGATAAGTCCCCACAACAGTTTTCCCTGATGTCACAAAGAGCATTCTTCTTTGTCTAGGCAAAGGGTAAGGTCAGATGTGGCAATGCTGTTACAAACAGCAGCAGCTCCGCAAGCATTTGCATAGCGTGATGACGCCTTTACTCTTTGCCCTCTAGTGTTAAACTCAGACATCTTTTCAATAATGGGAATTGAAAGCTGTTTTGAGCATAGTGAAATTCTAAAATTGGATCTTTCCCTGTGAAGAAGGTCCAAAATAACCCTTGCATGACCATGCCTTTGTATTGCCTCTACCAAAGCAGCATTTCACGGAAGCCCTTTCCCAGAGCCAGCCTCTCACAGTGGACTTTTCACCTGTGTTCACCTTCTGATTTGCAAAGCCCTGCCTCATCACATTTGAGAAGGCCTTGTACTTGAGCTAGCCAAACAGTCATGGGCTCTGCCATCTCCGATCTGCCGGTAACAAGCATTCTCTACCTCAAACTCCCAGAATAAAATCAGGCACCGAGTAGTTAAACATTTTTCCCTGACTCAAGTAACATGTCGATGACACTGCTGGAAACTGGCCATGGGATTTCTGAATTCTAATCAAAGCAGAAAGTGGGATTTAAGGCTACGTAATAGCATGGCAGAATGTTTAAACATTGGAAGTAAATAGAAATCTCGTCCTTTTGTTTCTCCTGTATGTACATTTGAAGCTAAGTTTAATTTTTATTGAACTGCACAAACATGATAATAAAAAAGAATGAAGTTGAATGTCACAACTTGGGAAAGAGGGGATTCTGACTGGGAGCGCAGGTGTGCCAACATGCAATTGCACACGTTGGTTGAGTAACTGGACACACAAACAAGGATCTCTGCTCACACAGCCTGTGTTTAGATGTGTAAATGCAGGTGACCGGGTATGATTTAGAAGCCGCTTTAAAAAACAGGGCAGAAGGCCTATAGGTACAGCCTCCAGTGAATCTGATCCATGTGTAAGGAAAACAGGATACTGTCCCTGGACCGGCTGGTAGCAAGATTTATGTTTCAGAATATTGCAACATAACTTCCTTCCCTCTGTTGCCTTTGTGCATTGTTTGAAGGAGGAGAATAAAGGACTACTTTTGCAGCACAACAGTGTATAAAGATGGGTGGCATGGAGTTAGTTGAAACAGCACATTGGCCTTTTTAGGTCACTGTGGGCCACCTTGTCCCTGATTTATTTTAACACCTGCTTTAACGCCTCCATGGTACAACTGAATGGGCATCTTTCATTCATTCGTCTGTTACTTCTGAATGCAGCTACTTGGGGTTCTTTCGAACGGTGGCAAGTGAGAATGCAGTTGTCTCGGTCATTACTCATAATACATTCTGAGGCCTGCCTTTGCTAATGGGGAGAGATGGACTCACAGCTGTAGCCAGCATTCATGTTTGGTAATTACTGGAACTCTCAGGCAGGTCTGAGACCGTGAACTTTTGTAGGAGAAAAAGGGTGAGTGGTGGCTTTGTGTTATCTGTGTTTAAGATTATCTTGCTATGTGGCACCAAGGAAATGAATGCTGGAAGCTTTCAAGACCACTTGATCATTCTGGTAGGAATACAGAAGATTTCACATTTCTTTATTTGGTTTTCAGTTATATTCTGAATTTTTCAAAAATGGGCATATATTATGTACCTATCAAAAAGTTAAAATAACAAATCTTGGCAGTTCAACAGACCATGAGCATTTTGGGAGCAGGGAATCTGCCTGTCTTATTCACTGACATTTTTCTAGACATTTTGTTAGAAAACAGCAGAAAGTAAGAACTCAAATATTTGTAGCATAATGAATGAGTTGACCATCATGTGTTTATTAATGCTGTGAACTATGTTAGGTGATGCAAAGATTATATACAAAGCACAAAAGAAGGCCTGTTTCCTAATGAACTTTAAATCTAGTTTGGGAGGCAAAATGAAGAAATGTGAAACAATTAGCCAACCATGCAAGATAGTGTGTGTGTGTATACACACACACACATGCACTCACACAAATATATGCATTATGTTTTTATGTTTAATAGTTGGAAAACAATATAAGACTTTATATTTATATTTATGTATATATGACATACATAAGATTATGTGTATATTTGCAATTGGAACACTTTATGAGACCATGTATGCATATATACATGTGTATAATATATATATGTGTGTGTGTGTGTGTGTGTGTGTGTGTGTTTATGTATGTATGTTTCTACCTAAGGAGGTAAACCAGGAATAAATTCACCAAGGCTGGAAAGAGAATAAGAGCCAAGTGTTTTCATAGAGGAGGTACAGAGGTGAGGAGCTTGGTTTATTCAAAGTAAAATATATAGTAATGGGAACACAGGAGTAGGGGTAGTAAGTTTGGCTATAGGGCAGGTACAGACTCATGGTGGGCCATGTAGAACCTAGTTGGAAGCATTTAGAGTTTACATGGTAGAAAGTAGGGTGTCACTGAAGATTTTTAGCAGGAAAGCAACATAATGGAGTGGTATTTAAGGGGGATAATGCTGACAGTGGTAAGAGATCTAGGCAAGTAGGAGGCAGGGGAAACCAGATAGCAGGCAATGCTGCATTCCAAGCCCGGTGTGACACAGGTGCAGAGGGACAAGGTGATAGCAGAGGGGATGACATGAGGGAACAGACTCAAAGCACCTTGAAGGAAAATTCCATCAGTCTTGATAACTATGAGTTAAGTGGTAGAGGAGGATGGCAAGGAATGCCAACTCCAAAATATTCCAGAGACTCAGGACTTCATGGATATCATCCCTGGTTAAGCTTCTGCTCACCTTTAGGAGCTGAAGTACATTTTTAGACTTGTAAGTCATATTACAAAGGGGGTCTGGATCTCCACATGGCCTCAGGGGCAGAGCCCAATCCACAGATTTATGTGATGTCTGCCTTTTCTCACTTGTCTCCTTGGAGGAAATTCTGCAGCCTTCCATGGTAACGAATTCCTGCTTCTGATTGTGTCTGTGGTCAGACAGACTTTTCTATGAATGGCAAACCTCTTGGAATTTTAACAAAACAAACAGACCAAAAGAAAAAAAAAAGTGTGTAGAAACAACCTCACCTTAATTTAATCATCGGGAGAATAAATTCTCCTTTGTTATGTGGAGAGATTGAGTTAATTTACAATAATCACCTTTTAAAGATTTCTGGAATTTCCAATTTGCAATCAATAAATGTTTGTCATTTAAATTAAATTTACGGCCCACAGCCAGACTTTTGCCACACTTGGTAATGACACTTACCGAGAACATAGACTTCAAGTAAGAAAATAATAGCCATTTAAGTGGGGAGATAATTGGCTGTAACATAAGAACATTGAAGAATGTTGAAACTCATGGAGACTTATGGAGTATTTTAAAAATTTATGTTGTACTTATCTTTGCATTTGTAGTCTACCACAAAATTCCAAATTCTTGGCATAAATCAGTTAGATGTTCATCTTGGAGAGTCACAAATCAGGAAGCAACAATCTGACCCAGTCTGTGTGCTGCTTAATTTTCAGCTTCCACGGCCGGCTTATCGTACAGGGAGACTAGTTTGTGTGTGTGTGTGTGTGTGTGTGTGTTCGTTCATCTACACACCTCAGTTAACAATGTTTTGGACTCTTTGACTTGATAACATCTGGCTTATCTTGGGAACATCTGGTTTATCACCCTATTGCCTCCCTGCCATTATGATGACCACTGGAAAAATATGGCTCAGGAGTTCTGCCCCACGGGGCTCTGTCTACTGGCATCAACCCCTACTAATAAATAGCAAGTCACAGGATGCAGGTTACCTGACCATCTTTCACCAGCACTAACTTTCCTGATGGCAGCTTTTGTTAATGGAAGTTGTGGCTACAAGAGATGAGGTTGGCTGCTGTTTATCAAGGAAGTTGATCTAGTTCTTAGCCATTTGCAATTTGGACAGTGAAAATCTATATGATTGATTAGGCATAACGATTTTAGAAAGTACTATTTTGTGTTTTTTTGTTTGTTTTTTAAGGGTAGAGATCAATGATTTCATGTCAGATAGGCTGGGCACTCTAAGAAGTAAGGTGAGCCATTTTATGGGCTTATCTGAGGCTTTCTCAACCTCCTGGAGTTGCAAGTGTTTCATGTTAATAAAAAGTACTCTACCTGGATATCTTTGGGGCCAAAAAAGTAGAGACCCAAATTTGCAAGGAGGAAATCTTGGGGCAGAATCAGGAAAAAGTGAATCATTGCTTTTTAGATTAACTTCAAAGATATTAGTCTAGGTGAATGTACTTGAGTTTCAGGATGCTGCATTGGACGAACTGTCTACTTGTACAGCAACTGCGTGTGCCTGGGTAGTAACCTTATCCATATGCTGTGTTTATTTGTCCACGTGCCCCCTATCTATATGACAATGTCGTGGAAGCACAGCCCAGCAGATGGCTCACCTCTGAATGAAATCAACACACAATGCAGATAAAAAGATGAACATTAAAGACCGCATTTTTAAAGAGAGCCAAATTTGTTCCTCTAGCATTCCCTATCCCAGACTTCACATTTTTATCAAGGTTAATTTGTCCCTATAATTATTGCCTATTCTTTTTGCAATGAAAAATTTTATTGTGGGTTTTATAAAATGAATTGCCTGTGATGTAAAACAATTTCGTAAGGGCTATTTTTTTCTTCTTCTTAACCTCTCAGGTTACTTTTAAGACTGTGTGCTCCGAGGTACAGTTTGAAAGCAAAGCAGGACACTGTGTTTTACTGTAGGCTGCGAAAGATGCTGACTTACAAGTAGCTAGGATGAGAGCAGAGGAGAGGGAGAGAGAGAGATCCACAATGAAATGCACACTCTTATTCTTGGCAAGGGCAAAAGTTTTCAGAGATAAATGACTTCTTATCCATTAAGCCATTTGTCCCAAAATGATGATAAGAGATACTTTTGTGCCTTTTCCTCTCCAAAATGACAGAGTAATTTGCACAGTTTCAGATTCTAAACACTAATATTTTGTAGACCTGCCCATCTCCATTACTACCGCAAGTTACTCATTCAAGGTTTGTAGCCAGATGGATTAATGAATTACCAGATCTTGCGTAAAATGACTTGGCTTGACTTTTAAACAACTGCTTTTTCTTTCTTTCTTTTTTTTTTTTGGCCCATTTTACGGTTGGTGTTAATGGGATCTAGAGACTGAGCCCCCTCTAAAATTTTTTTTGAAGTAGCTTCTTTAAGCATTCCCCATACTTTTTCATTCTCTACCGAACTTCTACTCAGAAACAGTCAGTTCTAGGAGATGCAATGAGGCTGCTGGGGCAGCGAGGAGGGAGGAGACTCAGTAGCCAAATCCCTGGTGGCTGAAACGATGCCCTTCCCGTTGCCAAATCAGCATGATTTATCAGAGCCCGCTCTCCAGCACTGCCCAGCTTAGAGTGAGTTCCGTGGTGTTCCTCACACAATATGCATAGCTGGAGCTCTGAACTTTGAAGGAAAGCCTCAGAGCTATTTGCAAAGTGCTGGTGCTTAGTGAATACTAAATTACATTTAGGAAATAGTCTACTGCTACCAGTTATACTTCATTTTTATTCTTGACACAGACACCTAAATCAGAGAACAGTAACATTTCAGAGATTATGGAAGCAGTTTGGGTATGTTCCAACACTATAATAGGATGAGAATTTTAAGGCCTTTTGTATTATTACCAATAGTCACTTAGTTTCTACTGCAGTGTACTTTGTAGGGAATTACAGCTTTTACTAAAAAGATTAAAATGCTATTATGCAAATGATTGCAGTATGTTATTATGTTTACAAATTAACATCCATGGCTCAACACACAAATTAACTAACTATTCTATCTGTGTTATTAAGGATTTAATAAAGTAACTGTTAATAAAAATGGGTAGCTTGGAACATTTAATAGGAAACAATTGTGATTTAACACATGGAACTCGAGCATTGTGTTTAATGTTGTAGGTGATATAATGGTAAAATAAAGTTGAGCAAAGCACACAGGAGAACCAGAACTGTGTGAATAGCAGAGCTGCTTTCCGGAGACGCTGATGAACATGAACTAAATAGCTTCAGGCTACAATGTGGAGTGGACAGCATATCAATAAATCTAAGCAAAGCACACAAAACACCTTCTATTAATAAATAGTTCATTGAAATGATAATTGCCCCCATTACATGTTTGATATGTTCCATACACGCAGATAATACTTATATTATTCTAGAATGGAGCTCAGAGCAAATTTTGCTGTGGCGAATGGGATTTAGCTGTAGAATATCACTGGGTGATAAAGGAGGAGAAGGCTAGGTTCAGACTAAGATGGCTTTACAAACAGCCTGCAAATTGCTATTCCTGGCTGTTCATAAGAGATCATAAAAGCAAGGAGATAAGAGCTGCCAAGGTCCCTGAGAAATGAATGTATGTGATTATGTTATCTCATGGGTTGGATTTACCAGACAGACCAACACCAACTTCACGTTAGCCCAACAGGAAAAGTAGAAAGAGATGCAGACTTTGGATAGCAAACTTCGTTGAGAAGAGGAAGTTCCAAAACACTAACTAATGAAAATGTTTCCAAAGAGATGCAGGTTTCCAGACACTAGGTCTCAAAACAAGAGCTAGTGGTATTATCTAATATTAAACAAAGAAACAAAAGAATTACCAGAAAATCCTGGAGAAAACTAATTTCGTACTTCAAATATTTTTCTTTCATGTTTCTTCATTGTCAAACAAAGATATTGAAGACTTCTAAGTTTACAGCAATTACCTTTTTAGCTCTACCTACTGAGGGCTACTAACTTGAGCTTCTGAGCAGGACTATCTGGTTGTCCTTTAGAAATGTACAAGCTGGGAAGCAACCACAAATTTGGTCAAGGTTTGTGCCCTTGCATTCAATACAAGCAATTTATTTTGTTCCAAATAGCACCTCTGTTGTTGGGAAACTACTTATGCAAATTTTTGATATCTAGCTTCAGCAAGGTGCCTGGCTCCTTCATTTCCTCCCACGTTTGGATAAATCGTGTTGTTCTTCACTATTCCAAATTTGTCCTTGTGGAAGTGAACACTTGCAAATTGATTTAAGCTTGCTAAGAGAGAGAAAGGGAGGGAGGGTAGGAAATAGGAAGAAAAAAACCTGACCAAAAATGGTTGCTGTGACAGCTTATGGTTTGATGGTTTGTGGCTTTGTCTTGTTCCCAGGCACCTGATCAAGAAAGTGGTACAACCCTGTTAGCAGGCATTCCAGAAATCTTGCCAGCATTCACCTGACCTGACCAAGGTTTAAAGTCCTTGCTGTAACTTTATGAAGCACAGTGAGAATGTGCGCCTGTGTGTGTGCATATATACTCACATTCTTTTTTTTTATTTTAAGGAAAAAAAAGTGATCTTTGCCATAGAAGAGTGGTAAAATAATTAGTTCAGTAGACAAATGTCTTGGCCCGTGTTTAAACAGAGCTTTAAGGACACAATGTTCCCAACAGTCACATATCTAAATACAAGCCAGTGTCAGCTGCCATGCAGACCAAAATGTAATAGCCTGCTTTCTCATAGGTCATCGTCAATCCATTTTGGTCGCAGTCACACTGCACATCTGTTTCTGCGAGCTGCAGCTTCTTAAGGTGGCATTTGGACTTCATAAGAACACAAACAACCAAGCTATAAATTGCCACTGCTGGAGTTATTTTGAATAAGTGTATACTGTTTCATATTTATAATGGTGTGGCTTCATAATATTCACAGTGAATATATAACACCGATCAGTTCAACAAGCATGAAATTGTATGTTGTCAACTTGTCACATAAATAGAGTCATATTCTGGCTTGTGATAATGTTGGACTAACATTTTTTTCCCCCAGAATTGTTGAGAGGGTCACAAAAAAGTGGGGAGGTAGCACTTCCTTTGGGTAGATAAACCGTCAGGGCTATTGTAAAGTTGATATTACTGTTGATGAGTTCCTTTTCTTCCCTCCCTCCGAAGCACTAGCTTTTCTTGGGTGAATGCTAATTGTGTTTCCTCTGTCATCCAATGGTATCATTTTCAGCCAGTATTTGGAGGCTTTTTATGGGTTGTGTATGTGTGAGTAGCTTTTTTTTTTTTTTCTCTTTGAAAACTTTTTTTTTTGGATGTGTAGAGGTTTTTTTTTTTTTTTTTTTTTTTTCCTGTCTCTATTCTTGTAGCACAAACCAGTGCTAATTGTCATGAAATCCTCTAGCTACACACTGGCAAGCTTTCTCATTGCCTTTGCACTCCAGTTAACTCTTAATTTATTAGCAGAGCATTAGGAAATAGTGAGAGCTGGACATTTTGTTCAAATTCTCCTGAGGTGAAAAACTTAGAGAGATCCAGGAAACAGATTATTGAACCGAGTTTGTGACTTTTGAAAGAAGAAAGGATGAATGAAATGTACTTGCCAGGGGCTAGGGAGCAACTCAGAGACCAGTTTCCACAGTGGCTGATAGTTCTGCACCGGAGGCGTGGGTAGAAACCAATGCAAGTCTCTTTTCACTTTTGAGGAATTCTTAGATGTGTTCAACCCTCCCCGTCTTTCTTGAAATGGCCTGAAGACAAGAAGGCGTTGCAGTCTGTATCTGCAATCATTTTGACTTACCCGGTTAAAACTGCTAACTCCAACACCTCAGGACAGCGCTGTGGATATTCTAAAGCCCAATGCCAATGTTCTTAAAGATTACTACTAACACTGTTCTTTTCATCCCATATCACTTGAGGTATGGGTGGTCACATTTTCTCATACAAGAAACAATTCACTGGCCAAAGCTCTTGGTTTCCAACTTTTGCACATTTTCACATTTCTTCATGCTTGTGGATTTTGAAAGTTCATCTATTCTCTCACTGAGTTATTTACCCATTCATCAAAAAAAAAAAATAACTGCAACCATTAGCATGTTTAGCTTCTTGCCAATTTGGGGGATGCAGTGGTTAAGAGTAGACATAATGCCTGGCTCCATGAAGTTCATGGTTAGTGTTGTAGACAAACCTTTGATATCAAGTGAGATAAGATCTCTGATAGAAGAAGCAAAGCACGGACTTTCTCCACCTATCTGTTATCCTGGTAATCAGGATAACAGATAAATGCTGCCTTTCTCTCACTTCTTATCTTCAGAAATGCCTCCAGAAATGCCTTCACCTTGAAGTAGAATTCTTCTGGAGAACATCTCTCCTAGCTAGAGGAACCTTCTATTCCAAACCAAGAGCCTAAGCATAAAGTCCAACAAACGCAGGACAGTGGAACAGGATATTTGAAACCGGGAGACCTGGGATCACTGATGTCCTGCACATAATGTATTCGAACAACAGTTTGCTCGTTGGGTTTCCAGGGTGGGGGGATGGGAAACAAGAAGGAGCCAACATAAGGGAAGAGAGTGAGGCTGTCAGCAGAAAGTTCTTTAACCAGTGTGCAAGTCTGACGTGACCAGAATCCTGTTCCCCTGGCAACGTGTGTAGGGCTCCTATGGATGAGAACCATTTTGTACCATTTTAGGTTTGTTGACCTTTTTCTTTGAGAATGATATTTCAGTCCAGCTGGAAGGGCTGACATGATTTTTGCCCATTGGAGACATTGTTCTGTGTATGTGGCTTTTCTCTGTCTTGGATGCTTCATCTTTACGTGATAGCTCCTTTCTTCATGGAATAGTGTTGTCCAGGGGCTGTCCTGCCCCCTTGGGAGACACTTGTGCAGGATGAATGCTACCTGCTCTTTTCCTCCTTTCTCTGGAGGTACCAAGCATTACACTTCTGCTAAGTCTTACTCAACTAGATCTCTTTCAGATTCCCCGTAATACTTGGGCTTCATTCCTCTTCTCCCCAGTCCTTTCTGAGAAGTTTATTTCTGCTTTTGAATGGCTCTTGCATAGGGGAAAAGGTACCTCTATTATAGGAATGCCCTTGGCTTTTCCATGGGCTCTTGGCCTGAGGGCATTAGCTTCCCTGGGTGCCATCTCATTTGCTCAGATGTGAAGTTGGAGCTTCTATATTCCAGACATAGTTCTCCTGGGTGTCCAGGGATCCTTGCCAACTCAGATTCTGTCCAGACATACTCTCATGTCAGAATCCTCTTGTGTCTTGCCAGCCCATGCTTAGCAGGGACACCCTGCTCTCTCCTCTGAGCTGCCTATTTCAGCCTGTTTCCCTGCCGCCCACCTCCCTACTTAGGCAGTGCCTGTCTGGGGGACAGGCTCACCTCCTATTCCCACTGGAGAAGATCTGGGAAAATGCCTAGAAATTTGAACACAGCTATGCTGCACAGGACAAGTAACTTCTTTCCCCTGCTGCTCCCCAATTCCAGGGCTCTGCGTGCAGCAGATTTGAGAGTTACATTAGGTCACAATGCCGCTGTCTAGCTCCTATAATCCTATCACCCGGCAATCCCAGCAATGTAGCTGAGATGGCTGCCCCCATCCTAAAGGAATTTGTGTCAGTTTCTCCTGGGACAAATCTAGTATGGACCACTTTGCAATATTTGTTCAAACTGAAAATTTTGACAAAGACATTCTGTCCACACAGAGCCAAGGGATGTTCTTTGTTTAGATGCATCTGGAGGTAACTAAATGTTGCCTGGTCTTGGCAGATAACTAAGTCTGAGAATCCATATAGTGCAAGCCATGCCCTGTTTAATTTGTCTTTCAATGGCAAATGTGTTTCTTTTCTGAGTCAGCAAAAGGGATGATACCTTCCAGCAGGACTGTGTGACCTCCCCGCTGCTTTTATGGTATAGGAAAAAAACAAAACAAAACACAGATCCTACTTTTCCCCTTTAGTTTCTGGTTTATTTTTACTTTCAGCTAAACATTTTACAGCTGAAAGAGAAGAAGATGTCTGTTTCGTAGATAGGATGCATTTTTTACTTAATCGTGGGGTTTATTTTTATAATTCATACTTGAAGACTTCATTTCTCTGGCCATTATTAACTTAGTATTACTAATTGTCTGAAACAAAGCTAAGAAATACACTGTTTGTAAAAATGTCTCTGACAAGCCAAACTGGATTCAGAAAATTTCTTTAAACTTAATGCATTTTATTCCCAGATAAAGCTTCTTCAGTCCTCACTTAATACTTGCTTCCTTTCGTTTTATTTACAGTTTAAATGAATCCACTTATCTGTTCTTCGGGCACATAGGACATTAGAAGAAATGATTTAGAAAGTTAACAAGATAGTAGAGACGAGGAAATCATAGTGAGAAGTGACACCTGACCAAAAGAGACTAGACTGAAAACTACAAAAAGTAGACAAATACTGAAAATACAACTGTCTGGGGCCGTTTAGTTTGAGAGCAAATAATCCTGTATTTCTCTGTAGCTCTCTGCAGTCATTTTGCAATATCATACAATGCTACAGAAATCGATCCTCATAATTTTTAAGGAAGGGAAAATACGTAAATGAGTTTGAGATCTTTCCATTAAAATGCTTTAATAAAAAGTTTGGTGCTTAAGCAAGTTAACTTCTTTGATTTATCTGCCCAAGTGCCTATGTGAATTAAGCCCTGATGATGTGAGAGATAAATGAGGCTTGTACACACACACACACACACACAGACACACACACACACACACATACACGCAGAGTTTCAGGTCTAAAAGATTTTCGTGGAGTCTTGATAGTCCCCTGTAAGTCTTTCCCATGGAGCAATATTAAAGAAGAAAATGCTCCGTGAGATGTTGAACTTCATTATATAATGTTCTCCCTTAAAAAAAAAAAAAAAAGTTAAAATTTCCTTGAATCAAGAGACCACTGATTTTTTTTTCTAAAGCTCTTTTGCTACAGGGATGTCAGTTAAGACAAATACAGCTTAGCAGAGTTATCATTAAGTAAGCAATTCCCCACATGACATTAGAATGAAATTGCCTCTCCTTTCCCCCTTCATTGCCTTCCATCTTTATCCTACCCACCCCCAAATAAGTACCCCCCATCAGCTAACAGTTCACTTGTAAATATTCATTTGGAGTACATTAAATTGTAATGACGGTACTGAGAGTAATCCCCCCTTTTCTCCCATTTTATTTGGAGACCCTTGTAAATAAATCACCAACCCCAGGGCTTACAAAACAATCATTAAAAGTACTACTTGGTTTTGGATAAAAAATTTCAGATAATATACAGAACTATTAGATTTTGGGTTCTCTAAATCTGATTTTTGTCCAGAAACCTAGGGAATACTCTAGCTGTGTTTTCTTTATCCAAACTCTCACGACCGGCTCTGGCACCTTTCACCTGAGAATGGACAGCTCAGGTTTCTCCAAATGGACTTAGAGCCCTGGTTAGGCCATGACCCTTCATTAATATTCCAACTTCATCAATTTCAAAGAATGCAGTCCTCCTCTACCACTGTAAGCATCCCAGCTCTTCTGGTACTTTCTTATGCTTATCCTTTGTACAAAGACATTTGTGTCTCTCTTCATGTCTCTTTCAGGAATAATTCTTCCCCTTGTTCAATTTTTTTTTTTCTTTCTCTTTATGGCTGTCATAATAGCCCCAGATACAGCCAGACAGCCTTGACCCTGTCCATCACTCACGTGCAAACTATTCTGGAACCTGTGGATGGTCCCTGAGTGACCAGATTAACTGTGCCAGTAGTGAGCCTTTCCACCCAACCTTTCATCCAGTGGCACAAAAGCCGATTGCAGGCTGTGCAAGGCTGTCTGCTTTGCCATCTCTGTGCCCTCCATGAAACCGCCCAGTGGAAAGGAGAGTATCGATGCAAATTAAGTGCAGAGGCGGGGACAGAGTAAGGTGTGCAGTCAGGGTCATCAGAAATTAAATTTGTCCTCCTTTGAGTGCCATAGGAAATAAGGCTTAAGAATGAGAATCCAAAGGAGATTTTCCATAGACACCATTTCCATAAATGGTATTGTAACAATGTGCTATTTTAAAATCTAGTTGTTTTAGTCTGTGTTTAGATGGAGCCTTTACCAGGCACAGGGTAAACTATTAAGTCCCTAAATTTAGGAAGGTATGTGTGGCCTTCTTTAGCACAAAGTGAATTTTTGTTGTCACATGTGCAAAAGGGCATCTTTTCCTTTTGTTAAGGCCTCTGAATCATGGTATAGCTGCCTAGGTGGTAGTTTTTTAACTGTGTCCCTCAAACTACATTATAAGCCATATGAGGGGAAGCTGGTACCTCCTCACCTCCTCATGATGAGCACAGAGCTATGCACATTAAAACTCTCTCTCTAGTGCCTGTCGATGGATGGATTTACAGTGGTTCTACCAAAATCATAGAGAGAGAGAGAGAAAGAGAGAGAGAGAGAATAAAATGACCTTCCCCACCATTCAGACCAATCATTCTAAAAATAAGACATATCAAAGATCTGAGTGTGTGTTCTCCAAGAGATGGTTTGTAAACAGAGCCAACAGTGACAGCAGTATGTTGTGTGCCTGCCAGGGTGTCTGTAAACCTACCTCCTAACTTACTGAGAAGACTTGCTGCTCAGATTAAGATATATGTGTGGTTTTAATGGCAGTTAGGAGACATGTAGCTGTGTTAAGCCAACATGCATGGGCATAAAAAGGCCCTGTAACTCTATATCTACTGAGAATGTAGGGCATTCACTTCTCTCCTCTACAAAAAAGGGAACGTTTCTCATACTCAGTGAAAAGCTGAGAAATTGGTACTTTTCTGGGGTTCCAGAGCATCAGAGTAACTCTGCCTCAGTATAAGGAACCAGGTGTTACCTGGCAGCTCATGAAAATGCATGGCCACAGATTCCCAACACACTGTTTCTAACACTGTGCTCGTATTTCCTGGACTGTTTTGACACTCTTGATGTATTCAGACTTCAAAATTTTGCAAATATTTTGTTGTTGTTGTTGTTGTTATTCCCTTGTTAACAATTGTAATGAAAAGAATTTACCTCTTGTGGAAAAGTGATGCCTGATTGCACAGGTTTACTATGCCATAGTTGTATGGTGTTACCTTATTTCTTGGAAGAATCAAGCACAGGGGCTAGAAAGAAATCTAGGCAAAGATGGCTAATTTCTCAAGGCATTTGGCCTTTCAGAAGTAGTGAATGATTTGGGCCTTACTTTTGTTTATAGTCTGTGGTTATAGGAACCAGGGGGCAAAAATAGCAAAGAGAGGATCCCCTTCACTTTAATTTCCCTTTTTCCTCCTGGTTTCTGTAGGGCAATTGAGTTCACGGTCATCTTTGCTGTTTTAGCAAGGGCCTTGGTGAGCTGTCTTTGTCAGAAGAGAACAGCTTACCAAGTCCACAACTTCAGTCTGACTTGTATGTTACAATTCAGTATGTTCTTATGTAGGATGCTGTAAGACAGAAACTGATTTCATTCATTCTTAAATTGACTCATTTGTCAACTATTTAAAGAGAAACAACTACATGCCAGGCACTAATATAGGTGCTCATAATACAAAGATGTATTATATACATAATATGTATGATGCAGGATTTTCCCTTCAGGAGTTGATTGCCTTGAAAAAGACAGACTTAACTCATTATAAGATAAGGGGATGAATTCTCTAGTAAAGTTAGAAATGACGTACCATGAAGACACAAACAGAGGAATAAAAATACCTGTTAAAAGAGTGAGAAGAGAGGACAATTGATAACTGTTGGTAGAGTCTTCAACAAATGAGAAGTCAAACACCCTCTTATTTATTTATGAAATGTAGTAAACTGCACTTCCCACCTCTTAGAAGGAAGACAAGCAACAAATTACACATAGTAGGTTTTTAATAGCATTTTTCAGTGAATTTGCCTTCTAACAAGTCCTGTCTACATTGTGCTTGGCGGCCCACAGCTCATTAGATTTTTTTTTTTTTTTTTGAGACAGAGTCTCACTGTGTTGCCCGGGCTAGAGTGCTGTGGCATCAGCCTAGCTCACAGCAGCCTCACACTCCTGGGCTCAAGCGATCCTCTTGCCTCAGCCTCCCAAGCAGCTGGGACTACAGGCATGCGCCACCATGCCCGGCTAATTTGTTCTATATATATATTTTTAGCTGTCCAGATAATTTCTTTCTATTTTTAGTAGAGACGGGGGTCTCTCTCTTGCTCAGGCTGGTCTCGAACTCCTGACCTTGAGCGATCCACCCGCCTCGGCCTCCCAGAGTGCTAGAATTACAGGCATGAGCCACCGCGCCTGGCCTCATTAGATTTTAACAAAAGCAGCACAGCTAAATGTGAAGGATTCCTCCGTCAAACACCCGCGGGCAGTATCTCTGAGAGCAAATGTGACAAATAGAATCAGAAATGAATTAAATAGTCAGCTACAGCAAGCCAAACTAAAAAAAAAAAAAAAAAAAGAAAAAGCTCTGAAATGACCCAAAATGGAAACATATTACAGTTATCTGCATTCACAGTACAGAACGAGTTTGGTCATATTTAAGATAATTCTCTAGTGCCTGCTATTTTTAGCCCAAGGGTAAGCTCCTCTAAGAGTCTTTCAGCATTGCATCCCTTTAACCTGGCCTAACAAACTAAGCCAATAAGCTGTCTGATTTTCCTTGTCCATCAGGGAGGAAGAGAGATAGCTAAAACAAACCATTTGCGGGGAAAATGTTCGGCCTATCTTGTATTAAGAGCTTTTTTCATATAGATTTTTAAAACATCCCAATATTAAGTGTTGCCTGTCAGAGAGCAAAATGTCAAGCTTTGCTGTTTTGAAATTGTAGGCTCATGGTTATAAAAAGAGGATTTTATAGGCCCAGTCTAATGGAAATAAACATTACTCTATTACCTTCAGTAAAACCAAATCTTTACAGTTCAAGCTATCATTATTAATGTCTATGAGAAGAAAAAAACGTTTCCAGGGGTTTATTTATTTATTTTTTTAGGCAAAGAAAGACCGGCGAGCTGTACCATAGCAAATGAAAGTTTTCTTAAAGCTTTCTCCTCAGTGACTTTGCAGTGTGTAATTTAAAAGCAGAAAGCAAAGAAAATGCAGTTTTAAAACACTAGGCTGGCTACTCCTGGTATCTCTCTGTCTTACATATTAACAGCTCTGTGTGAGACTATTGCTATGTCAATTCTTGTCTGTCTGACTCTATATAGTGTATACAAACAACTTTATCAGCTCTTTATTGTTCACTGCCTTCTTCTTGGTGCATGTGTACATGTATGTGTGGGGTATAGGTGTGGGCTCTCTCAGTTTAAACTGCACAACCACGTGTGGATTACAACACTTAACAATATATTAGCTTCTATTCAGTTCATCAGAAACAATGCTGTCAATCAAAGGTTTAAGATTGTTCCGAGGCTGGCCAGTTTACCTAAATTCACAAGACTGAATTTGCCAATTTAGTATGGGATGGATTTCAGCCACAGATGCTACCTGTGGGGCAATTCATTGCCAGCTGTTTAATGAGCTCCTATTATGTGCAAGGTGCTGTGCCAGGTACAGTGAATGGTAAGGAGTTGTCTAACTCAGGGCTTCTGTCCTCAAGCAGACTTGTCACTGAACTGCAGAAATGAGCTGTCCACGCCCATGGAATGCTAGTCAAGGAAGTGTAGGACATTTATAGAGATCCTACTATGTGCCAGACACCATGTCTAAGTCTTCTTTCTTACAGAGTCCGATTCTACTTGAATTACCAGCCTTCTCAGAAACATTTTACTGGGGCCCTGCTAAAGAGCCAGGCCCTACCCTTGCTTATGCGTGATTTCTGTCTTCCCACAGATTAGAAATTTAGGAGTTAGCCTTTAACCAAAACTCAGATTTCCTGCCTCTCACTGCTTCTCCTCAGTGTCAGTAAGATGATATTAGTATCTTTTTATCAGAAAGCCTCAGAAACACTGGCCAATCACATAGCCATCTCCAAGGATGTATTTGCTGTACTGAGATGATCTATGGACTGTTAAATGATCAAATGGTGGCTGTTTCTGCAGAGAACTGGTGGTGTCCCGGCAGTCATCGCCCTGCAACTGCAGCCTGCCGCCAAGGAGGAGTCTGGTGCTTTGCAAGCTTGCTGCTGATCTTTAGTCCCCTTTAAGACGACTGTTAATCTTTAGCACAAGGCTGACTCTGCAAAACAGTGCACACCAGGTTGCCTAACATCTTGTTTGTGTGCTCCCAGGGATCAGAAACCAGTTTGCTGTTTTTTCCCCAAACCACAAGCCTTGGCGTCACTATCTCTGTTTCTCTGTCCTTTGTTCTCCATGTATATAGTCTGTTGCTAAAGATTTTCTTCTTGTTCTTTGGTGAATGTTCATCTTCCTCTATCATTTCTTTTGAACTCTCACTAACTTGTGCGTAGTGATGCAGCCTCCCTCTCCTCTCTGTCAGTGTTTGTTGTTCCCTGCTATCCTGAAGGAATCATAGCCCACATTTACCATACTAGATTATGAAACCAACCATTATTTCTTCAGCTTCTGCTCTGTGTGCCTAGAAGTTTGCCAGAAACTGTGGTACATACAGAAGAAGTATATGAACTTTAGAGATAATCTTTCTTTGGGGATGCACAGCTTTATGAGGAGACAGGACTTACTCAGGTGATGCAGTCAGACGATGGGTGAAACGCAGGTAATCGCTCAACAAAGCCCTGTTCCAGACACTACATAAGAGTCAATGAACTAGCCCCTCTCTTCAGTGTACTTAAAAACCGATTGTTGCATAAGGGAATATGATCACTGATGGGATATTAGCAAACTACTTTAAGAGCTTTAGAGGTGGGAGGAGATCCATAAAACCCCCGGGTGAAGAGGGGAGGTAGCCTAATGGACCTTGCCCTTTAACTAGATCTTGAAGATAGAGAGGAATTTCCATAGGTGGAGAAATAGGTATTTCAGACATCAGCTTTCATCAAATTGATCATTTCAACAGATACCTATCACCTACTGTGTGCAAGGATTTATGTCAGGTGTTGGAATAAAAAACTGAATAGGATAGAGACAACAGTATGAGCAAAGCCACAATGGTGAGGAAAGGCCAGGAGATGATTGGGGAATAGGACTAATCTCATTGGGCAGAAGAGAAAGTAGATACAGGTGAGTAGAATCTTTGAATTGCACTAATTTAATATGAGGAGAGATTTAGTCTAGCATTCTCATTTCACAACAGGGAAACTGTGGACCAGGCTTGTTAAGTGACTTGCATAAGAAATAGCAATGTTAAGTCAGGACAAGCAGAAAGAAGGCGTTCTATGGTTTGTTAGAGATCAGGGACTCTTAAAAGTTATCAGGAGGCGTCTTGCGAGAAGAGTTATCTTGGACAGAGCTTGCAGGCAGGGGCCCAGTGAGGAAGCTGTTGTGGTTTTTGAGCTAGAGTTAATGGGGCTTGAATTAGGGGGTGACGGTGACAGTTAAAGGAAGGGATAGATGTGGGAGACCTTGCAAAGAAAGAATCGATAATACCTTCATCATATTAAGGGATTGGTTCAATGTTGCGGTGAGAGAAAAGGGAGGAAAAATGGCTGTGGTTTCAAGCTTGGGTGATTTGGAGAACTGCAGATCAGTTCTTAAAAAGAAGGGACTTGGGGAGAATGTGGTTCAGGGTAGGAGCAAAGAGGAAGGATCCAGAATGAAACGCATGTAGGTTATAAAGCACATGGGGTGGCTGCTATTGGAAGGAAGTATGTGAACAAAATATGATGATAATGGAGCTCTGGAGAAAGCATGGGAGGCTTGATGAAGAGAGGTTCCTCAAAGGACATATTTATTTGGCAGATAGACTGGAGAAGATATTCCAGGGCTTCTGTTTGCCCCATATATTAAAGATTTTTCATTTTTTGCTTTGAGGTCAATAATTTGCTTGGCTGCTTCTTCGCCTATAATAATATTGTAGTAGCTTTGGGTATTTTCTATGTGCCAGGCACTAGCTCTAAACATTTAAAAATGATGTTTTACTGTAAAAAACACAGTTTTATAAACTTCAATTTAAAAAAATTAAAAAAATATGAATCTTGTTTAATTCTCATAATCACCATGATGGGTTGAAAGTGTTAACTCATTTTACAGTTCCGAAAAGGAGGCTTAGATATGTAACTAGCTCAGGGCCAAGGTGCAGAAAGTAACCAGAAGAGCTAAGATTGCCTAGCCCAAAAATTAAGTTCATAACCACTCTCTTATACTGCCTCTTAATTAATACCTCTATTACCAGGCGCTAAGCTGCTCATCCCCTCCTACTCCCGGCCTCTTTCAAATTTTCCAAATGCCTGGAATTATTTCTGTCTTCTTGTTTTCAATCCTCCTGAATTTTAAAAATCACAGGAACCTCTCAAATTCAGGAAGTGTTCCCTGATTAATTCCACCTCTATCTCAACAGCTAGCAGAGCCTCGACCTGATTTAATCCGAGTAGATTTTGTATTATTTAGTGGGGAGAGCAGCATGAACCCCTCCTGCCACAGACTGGTCAACAGATCAGCTCATGCCCTATTGACCATAGAGCTGGCAGGCATTTTCATTTGCAGAGGATTGTACTTAAAAGCATATGTTAGAATTGTGAAGCAAGGAATTGTTAGTGATATTCTTTATCTGCAGTGTGTATGCTGTTGATACTTGTTGACTGATTGACTAAGATTTTTGTTGGCACTTGATTGAGAAGGAAGGTAATTACAAAGTATTTATAATGCATCCTAAATTTAGCTTTAAAGTCCTGTATTTCGCTTTTTGGCATGTCTTCCTAAACTAGATTCAGTAGAATATGCCTGTTGGATAAGTCTCCCGAGAGACAAGTTTAGTGGTGAATATGACACTTTTAAAATGCAATGGAAAATGTGCATATTTTCCCAAATAAACCATTTCTTATAAATTATACTTGCGCTGATCATTCCCCTTCCCTTATTGGACACCAAATCATTTTGCATTTGTGGCTAAGCACTTTTTTCTTAATATTTTGGCTTTCTTTGCTACTGGACTAAGGAGTAAAACCATACCTTATTCATCTTTTTCTTATATTTAATTCCTTGCACAAAATAGGAGCCCAATAAATACATGTCATAAGACTGCATGTAATTTTCTCAACTAAATTATAAACAGGGATCATGATTTTTATTTCTTTGGGTTCCTGCATTCTCCTAGCAACTCCTCAGTTTCTAGTTCAAAATTATGTACACAAAAGGCACTCAGTAGCTGATGAATGAATGAATGACATATAACTTGTGATTTTGTAAACCATCCCGGAAATATTTTCAGGAGGCTGGGAAAATTACCTGGGTAACAAGATCTGTTGAGTAGCTGCCGGGCTGAGTCTGGTGACTATATCTAAATCTTCAGATAGGTCAGTAATTTCATTTCAGCTTGTTCATTCTTTGTTTCAAATAATACAGGTTTTTGTGCATTGATGTTGAAGATAAAGTGGTGCCTATTTTACATTTCTGGTTACGTTTACAAAACAGTGTTTTATTGCTGTCTAAACATGAGAGTGCTCACAACCACTCCCACTGCAGCACACTGAGAAAGGGCTGTTATGTGGCTTTGCCCTTAGTTTGAAATATGTTGTACTTACAGGTCATAGTGTTCTGGTTTGGGTAGCAAATTATTGATCAGGGTATTATGGTAACAGCTGTAGTGCTGATTGGATGAAGATAAATATCCAAGAATACAACTGGTATTACCTGGACTTATTGTTTTTCCTGGGAGCCTGGTCATCCCATGGGGACTTTAGAACAATGGTCAGTAGGTGACTATTACCAAGTCTTATTAGGCAGAGAGCAAGCCAGTGGTACCCAGTTCTCTCCATTCAACATCATTTGGATTCTGGCCCTTTTCCTGCATCCATCCTTTATGCTCTTTATTTAGTATTCCTTGACTTTTTAGAATTTTTCTGTTGCTACCCACTCCTTTTTCTTCTTTCTGAAATTCTCATATTTTCATCCATTTTTTGAGGGATTATGAGGAAACAAGATCGTTGCTTATTATCCTGCTGCTGTCGAGTTTAGCGGAGCTTCCTCTGCTGTCATTAGAGACTTCTTTTTTTAATTTAGTTTTTATCGTATTTATTTATGCTGTAGAACATGATGTTTCGGTGTACATGTACATAGTGAAATGATTACTACCGTCAAGCAAATTAACATATCCATCACCTCACACAGTTACTTTTTTTGTGATGAGAACACCTAAAATCTACTCTATTAGCAATCTCAGAATACGAGACTATTATTTATAGTCCTTATATGTGGTACCTTAGATCTCTAGACTTACTCATTTTACATAACTGCAACTCTGTACCTTTTGACCTTTAGCCCCCCACTTATTTTCCCTCCCTCCCGCCCCTAGTAACCGTCATTCTACTCAGAACCTTCTTAACTGTCTAATTCAAAGGTCTTTTCAGGGTCCCCATTCTTCTTGAATTTTCTGTGCTATTTGAATATTCCCCACTGATCAGGTATAGTGACACTCTTTCTCCCTTGGGATTTTATTTTAACTATTTTGAGTTTTTGTTAATGTTCCTCCATGCAGTGTCCCAATTTTCTTAATTTTTTTTGAAGACATCTTTTTCTCCTTCCTTTGCTAGAAGATCCTGAAGATACCTATCTCCCTTACACTTTCAGCATTCAAGCAGACTAGAGCTAATTGGACAAGCCAAAGATTGTGTCTGAAATGGCTCACCAGCGGCTCTGTGTCTGATCGTGTTGGCGTCATCTTTGAGTTAAGAACCGTGTCTTGACCTAACTTTGGGATTGACATTTTAAGCAATACCACTCTTCCCTAATTAACAGAAGCAACCCAAGGAAGGACAGTTTTTGAAATGATGCCTGAGTAGTCTCCTACTATATTCCCTGGGAATATTCCCTGGGAAGTCCATGGAGTTGATAATTCATTTGAATCATGTAGAGGAGT